>NC_062214.1:139078479-139381509 GCF_902686445.1 Sciurus carolinensis
GCATATCTCATTGCATTAAAATCTATTGGCTTATCTTGTATGTTGAATGAATGTTTTACTCATGGGTGATTTTGTAACAACATGTATTGGTTTATTAACTAGAAAATTTCAGAAAATTTGCTCATGAAGTTATTTAATTCTTCAAATGTTGAAAATTTGACTATGTATACAATATCTAAATAACTCATTTTTAATATTGTCAGAAAAATCTTTAGTAATGGGGAATCTATCTGGCAAGTGCATAACAAGGGCCATACATTTTCTGAAATTCTAATTTTGTTAAAAGTCCCAGTTTTTATGGCACAAGTACCATGGAATGTTTGAAGTGACAGATTTGCATCACTTCTTTTCAGGAAAATGGTTGCCACATACCTAATTCTCAAGAACTATAGTTTGATGCTTTTCCTTTCCAATAAAACTGGTGTCTACTCCCGCTTACAGCTCCCACAAGAGCACATGTGCTTTTCCTCAAAACTTATGGCCTGTTACAGTTTGGATGTGAGTTGTCTCCCAAAAACTCACCGGGTGAGACAATGTGAGAAGATTCACAGGGTTAATGATTGGGTTTTGGAACCTTCACCCAACAGTGAATTAATGACCTGATGGGATGCACTGAGTGGTAACTGAAGGCAGGTGGGGTGGGGCTGGAGGAGGCGGGTCATTAGGGACGTGACTTTGGGGTATATATTTTGTATCTGGCCACTGGAGTCTCTCTCTCTCTCTGCTTCCTGATCATCATGTGAGCCTCTTCCCTCCACCACACTCTTCCCCATGATGTTTGGCCTCACCTGGAGCCCTGAGTAATAGAGCCGGCTGCACGCCCACTGAGACCTCTGAAACTGTGAGCCCTCAAACTTTTCCTCCTCTACAGCGGTTTTGGCTGGGTCCTTTGGTCAGAGCGGCAAAAAAAGCTGACTAAAACATGACCACAGATGCATTTTGTGTGTACTTCTCATTTAATCACATTGATCATTAAAAATGTACACTTAAAGGTTGAGATTTAATAACAGTAATGATTTTTCCTGCTTCCTGGAGGGCATTTTTAAGGTGGTGTTGTCTTGATTCATGCTGAGGTACTGTCAATTTTATTATATATACATTTTTCACCATCAGTGCAAATGTCAACACAGTGAAAAAGGCAGATAACCTTTTCCAGGGTCTCAGATTACATTTTGAAAACTGGTGTTCTGCCTTATGTTTCATTTATATGAATCTTAAGGTACCCCTGAAATTAATTTGCATGTCTCTCTGCTTCACTGAATAGAATATTCTGGCCTTAGGTCATCAGTATGAACATGAGTTATTGTATTGGGTCATAATATATGTATCATAACCTTAGGGGCAGTACAGGTGCTATTAAACACTAAATTAAACTAGGAAGTCTTAGCAGTTCAGTTTACTATGTATTCTCTACCTTCCTACCAAGTTCTAGCAGCTTCCAGCCCAACTGCTTCTAATAATTTTTCCGCAACTCACCTTAGAATGCTTTAAGTATTGCAGAGTAAACTAATTTACCATGATTAGTGTTTCTTTACTAGTTTAATTTGATAAATTCTCTCCTGAGAAAAACATTAGTACTTTTCCTTGAAAACAAAGTGCTGTTGTTCATTGATGACCTTTCCCTACCCGACTTGACCCTGAAGGCTTGTATCTCATAGTTTAGGAATTAACTTTACTCTGGATGCTAAAGCTACTGGAAGTCTAAACTGCTGCACAGGGAGAATTATCATATTGTATGTGACATATCATTTGAATACTTGAAATTCTTCTAATTTCTATGTGCTCTCTGGAAGCTGCTTTTGGAAGAGTTTACTCATCCTAAAGCAAGAACTTCTTGACTGTAAGTCTGCTGATCATTGGGTGATGCACTGTGCCTAGCAGAACAGAGGACAAGTGAGACAGAACACTTAATTTTGAGTTTCTATGTTGGACAAATTTACCTGGCAACTGCAAAATCTGCATTTCTCTAAATGTTCTGTTGTAGATAGGAACATATGACTTAGTATATGGGATAGTTGCAGTGAGTGTATTTCTAATTAGAAATGAAAGTGCTCAAAATTCATTGTCACAGTCTATTTGTGAATTTTCATTTACTGGGCTTCGGTCTTCATATTTTACTCCAGAAATTCTGTGTAACAACCTCACTCCAGGAGATATTACTATTAAGGGTTCGTAGAGTAGTGCCTGAAAATTGATGCTTTACAATGATTTGAATGTATGCTTTCCTCTTTTGGCAAAAGAAAATATCATTTTGGGGAAAATGCATCATCCAATTAACTATTATTAAAAGTCCATAAAAACATTAAAAATATAATTACCAATAATACTATGCTCTTAAACAGATATTATTTTAAAATATTATATTTGCTTCAAGCTCTTTTTATGAATGTCTGATTAATTTATTTTGCTTGCAACTACTTAATCAAATTATTATTTTTATTGTTTATTAGTTTACAGATGAAAATTTTTAATTTAAAAAATAGTTTTGAACTTACAGAAAACTTGCAAAGACAGAATGCCCTGCTTCCCTTATTATTAACCTAATAATAACAGGTTAAATGATGGTCCCCAAAAGATATGTCCAAGGTGACCCTATTTGAAAATAGGGACATTGTAGATGTACTTGAGAATCCTGTGACAAGATGGTGCTGGAGGTAGTGTGATCCTGAAACACAATAGGACTGGTGTGCTTATGAAAAGAGAATAGCATGTGAGCACATGGAGAGACACAGGGACGAAAGCCAGGGGACAAGGGACAAGGATATGAGAACCATGTTGCTGCAAGCCAAGGAAGGTCAGGATTGTTGTAACCTCTAAAAACTAGGGGAGAGGTGGGAAAGAATTCTTCAAAGGGAACATGTCTTCCCTCTGCCTTGATTCCAGAACTGTGAGAGATTAATATCTGTCATCATTGGGAGACTTATAATTATCTACAGAAGTATGATATTTCATTAAAATTCATAAATCAATATTGATTATTAAAATTAATAAACCAGTATTGATTGATTAAATAATTAAATTTTAAATATTAAAATTAATAATCAAGTATTAATACATTGATACTTTTTTCACATTTTTTATTTGTTCTATTAGTTTTACCTGACAGTAGAATGCATTGTGATACATCATACACATAAATGGAGTATAACTTCTCATTCTTCTGGTTGTACGTGATGTAGAATCACACCAGTCATGTAATCATATATTTTACACAGGGTAATAATATCTGATTCATTCTACTATTCTTCCTACCCACATGCCCTTTCCCTTCCCTTCACTCTCCTCTGCCTAAACCAAAGTACTTCCATTTTTCACTAGCCACCCCCATTGTGATTTAGCACCTGCAAATCAGAGAAAACATTTGGCTTTTGGTTCTTTGGGATTGCCTTATTTTGCTTAGCATGATATTCTCCAGCTCCATCCAGCAAATTCCATAATTTCATTTTTCTTCAAGACTGAATAATATTCCATTGTGTACATATACCACAGTTTCTTTAACTATTCATCTGTTGAAGGGTATTTGGTTGGTTCCATAGTTTGGCTATTGTGAATTGAGCTGCTATGAACATTGATGTGGCTGCTTCACTGTAGCATGCTGATTTTAAGTGCTTTGTGTATAAACCGAGGAGTGAGATAGCTGGGTCAAATGGTGGATCCATGCCCAGTTTTCTGAGGAATCTCCATACTGCCTTCCAAAATGGTTACACCAATTTGCAGGCCCACCAGCAGTGTATGAGTGTACCCATTTCCCCACATCCTGCCAACATTTTTTTTTTTTTGGTACTGGGGATCGAACTCAGGGCCTTGTGCTTGCAAGGCAAGCACTCTACCATCTGAGCTATCTCCCCAGCCCTTCCTGTCAACATTTATTGTTGCTTGTGTTCTTGATAATTGCCGTTCTGACTGGAGTTGAGATGAAATCTCAGAGTAGTTTTGATTTGCCTTTCTGTAATCGCTAGAGATGTTAAACATTTTTTCATATGTTTGTTGATCGATTGCAATTTCTTCTTCCATGAAGTGTCTGTTCAGTTCCTTAGTCCATTTATTGTTTGGGTTATTTGTTTCTTTGGTGTTAAATTTTTTGAGTTCTTTCTATATTCTGGACATTAATGCTCTGTGGTGTATGTGGCAAAGATTTTCTTCTACTCTGTAGGCTCTCTCTTCACATGATTGTTTCCTTTGCTGAGAAGAAACTTTTTAATTTGAATCCATCCCATTTATTGATTCTTGCTTTTATTTCTTGTGCTTTAGGAGTTGTGTTAAGGAAGTCAGGTCCTAAGCCAACATAGTGAAGATTTGGGCCTATTTTTTCTTCTATTAGGCACAGGGTCTCTAGGCTGGTGCCCAAGTCTTTGATCCACTTTGTGTTGAGTTCTGTGCAGGGTGAGAGATAGGGGTTTATTCTCATTCTTCTACATGTGGATTTCCAGTTTTCCCAACACAATTTGTTGAAGAAGGTTTCTTTTCTCCAATGTATGTTTTTGGCACCTTTTCTGGTATGAGATAACTGTATTTATGTGGGTTTGTCTCTGTGTCTTCTATTCTGTTCCATTGGTCTACATGTCTGTTTTGATGCCAATAACATGCTATTTTTGTTACTGTTGCTCTGTTCAAGGTCTGGTATTATGATGTCTCCTGCTTCACTTTTCTTGCTAAGGATTGCTTTGGCTATTCTTGGTCTCTTGTTTTTCCAAATGAATTTCATGATTGCTTTTTCTAATTCTATGAAGAATGTCATTGGGATTTTAATAGGAATTGCATTAAATCTGTATAGTGCTTTTGGTAGTATGGCCATTTTGACAATGTTAATCCTGCCTATCCAAGAGCACGGGATATCTTTCCATCTTCTAAGATCTTCTTCAATTTTTTTCTTTCATGTTCTGTAGTTTTCATTGTAGAGATGTTTCAGCTCTTTTGTTAGATCAACTTTCAAGTGTTTTATTTATTTTTTTTTTTTTGAGGTTATTCTGAATGGGGTAGTTTTCCTAATTTCTCTTTGAGAGGATTCATCACTGATGTGTAGGGATGCATTTGATTTATGGGTGTTGATTTTATATCCTGCTACTTTGCTGAATTCATTTATTAGTTCTAGAACTTTTCTGGTGGAATTTTTTTGGCTCTTCTAAGTATAAAATCATGTCATGGGCAAATAGTGATAGTTTGAGTTCTTCTTTTCCTATTTGTATCCCTTTAATTTCTTTCATCTGTCTAACTGGTCTGGCTAGAGTTTCTAGGACTATGTTGAATAGAAGTGGTGATAGAGGTCATCCTTGTTTTGTTCCAGTTTTTAGAAGAATGCTTTCCATTTTTCTCCATTTAGAATAGTGTTGGCCTTGGGTTTAGCTCAGATAGCTGAGGTCCATACTTCATTAAAATTTCCTTAGTTTTTACACAATGTCATTTTTCTGTTTGAGCATCCCATGTAGGATATTATATCACACTTAGTTCTCATGTCTGTTAGGCTCCTTTTGTCTGTGACAGTTTCTCAGATTTTCCTTGCTTTTAATGAATTTGACAGTTTTGAGGGATATTAGTCAGGTATTTGGTAGAAAGTGTTCCAATTGGATTTTGCCTGAATTTTTTTCTTTTTTGATTGGGTTGTGTGACTTTGGGAAGAATACTAGTGACATAGGGCATGTTTCACCACATCCTACCTGGGGTTCATATTATTAGATAGTTTATCAGTGTTGATGTTACCTTGGACACCTGTTGAGGTGGTGTTTAGGTTTCTTCCTTGTAAAGTTTTTCTTTTTCCTGCCTTTCTATATCGTATGTTTTAAAGGAAGTAACTATGCAGAGCCATGCTTAAGGAGTGGGAAATTATGCTCCACTTGCCTGAGGGTAGAGTAGCTACTAAAATTAAATAGGACTCTTCTGCCCAGGAAGTTTGTCTTTTTTCCCCATGTATTTACTCAGTCATTTATTTATATCTGTGTGACTCCTGGATATTTGTGTAATGCTTTGAGTTATAATCCAATACTTTTTGTTATTATTATTGTTGAAATTGTTTGAGCTTTGGACCTTGGGAACGCCTTGTGTTGGTTTCTGTGTGCTTTTGGATGTACCTTATCATTGTGAGGTTTTATTTTTTTTTAAGCACTTTCTTAATTTTTGGTAGTATAAGAGGTTCCATGCTTAGCTTGTGTATTTCCTGCCTTAGTCCAAGAATTAGACATTTGTGTAAGGGGCCTGGGTTCCATTTATTAGAGAATGTAATTAGAAATCAAGATCTTGGGCAGTAGGTGTGGTTGCTGCTCCTGGGACATTGTTATTTCTAGGCTGTGTTGGCTGATGAAGCAAGAAAATATATGTGTGCATACTAACTTGTTTATACATATTTCTAAGTATTTCTGTTTGGATGCATCTGTGTCTATATTAAACTAAACATGAGTTCACATTGATGTCTCCAACCCTAATCCACTACCACATGGATCATTATGGCTTCCTCCCTTACTTTTTTCTAACTCCTATTCAAACCTTCATTGAATTACTCAATTTAATTTAATTTTTGATGTACTGGGGATTGAATGCAGGGGCACTCGGCCACTGAACTACATCCTCAGCCCTTTTAAAATTTTATATTTAGACAGAATCTTGCTAAATGTTGCCCAGGTTGGTCTCAGCTGCAGGATCCTCCTGCCTTGACCTCCTGCGTTGTTGGCATATAGATGTGTGATTTACCTAATTTTAAAATTCCAGTATGTACGTACAGAAGTATTAGAATTATTAACCCATATTCTGCAAATACTTTAGCAGCTGAAATGACTTTAGTTTTATATACTCCATAAAGTTATTGAAGTCAGCACCTTCCCCTACCCCTTCCATTTGAAATATGGATAGACTGTTTTATTACATTTTTCATTCTACTCTGGGATTCCTTCTTACCTCCTGAATGATTTTTTGAACTTCACATTATGTTAAAATTTACTTTTTCTGCTGTAAAGTTCAGTGGATTTTGTCAAACACATGATGTCATGTAGTCACAGTTCCAATATTATACTGAATAGTTTCACTTCCCTAAAAAAACTTCCCTAGGCCTGATTAATTTTTATTTGGACAATTTTAAAGATATGAAGAAATACAGAAAACAAAATATTAAACATCTGGGGAACATGTTATCAATAATTCATAAATGTTTACATTTTGTCATACTTGCTTTATATTTTCTAAAATAAAAGATCATTAAGTCCTCTTAATTAAGTCTTCATTTCTCTTCCTCCACTGTTACAATACTGGTCTTTCCTGTCCATTAGTTTATGCTTTACTAGTTGTAGATCTGATACTAAACTATAAATAGCATAGTTATATGTGTTCCAGTTGCATTTTATATAAATTATAAATGCATATGTAACTATGAAACTTATTTTATTCTCAAGATTATGCTTCTAAGATCCATCTATGGATCATAATTTTAATGAATTTATAGTGTTTTTATGAATATGCCAAGTTTTATTCATCTGTATCTTTAGAATAGACATTTACATTTAGATTTTATTTTTGCTATTTCATATGCTCTCTGAATATTCTGTACATATTTCTCCAGGCATGTGTGTAAGAATTCGCCTAGAATATATAGTTGTAAGTAGAATTGCTGGAACTTGTGACATGTACTTTTTATTTATTTTTTATTGGTTCTTTTTAGTTATCTGTGACAGGAGAATTCATTTTGATATAATTATATAAGCATGGAATATCTCTTAGTTAGGACACCATCTCACATGATGGCGGGTGTTTTAGTCAACTTTTTTGTTGCTATGACTAAAGAACCCAACCAGCACAATTGTAGAGGAGAAAAGGTTTATTCAGGGGTTCATGGTTTCATAGGTCTCCATCCATAAATGGAGCCCCTTGGGATTCAACGTGAGACTGAACATCATGGTGAAGTGTATGGCAGAGGGAAGCAGCTCACAAGGTGACCAGCAAGCAGAGAGAGAGAGTCTCCACTCTCCGGATACAAAATATATACCCCATAGCCACGTCTCCAGTGAACCACTTTCTGCAGCCACACCCCACCTGCCTCCAGTTACCACTCAGTTAATCCCATCAGGGATTAATTCACAGATTAAGTTAAGGCTATAACCCAATCATTTCTCCTCCAAACCTTGCATTGTCTCACACATTAGATTTTGGGGACACCTTATATCCAAACCACAACAGTGGGATTCACTATGTCATGGTGTGTACTTTTTCTACTTTACTTCAAATGACCTTTGCTGCCTTTACATTTTTGCTAATCTGATGGGTGTGAAAAGTTATCTTTCCCTCACTTTCAGAGACTTTGCATCCAATTAGGTCATTTTCTTAGCAACTACAGGCAATTTTGACAGGAGTTTGGGTTTTTTATCTTAGGAGACATTTGTTACTATTTCTAATAGTTTTTTCTATGTTATTTTCTAAGACATCTGCTTATCCAGAACTTACAAAGATGTTTTGGAATCCCACTGCGCCCAAATTCTCTGTTCCAGAATCTGTCATGAGGGACACTCTATATCCAAAATATGAGGTAAAGTAATGAATGATTTTTCTCTGTTAGAACTGTTACTATTTAATATTTAAATCGTGTAATTGCTTATGACATTAAACTTTACTGTATAGTTGTTATGTAACTTGTCAGACAACCATTGCTATGGTCAGGATTGATTGGATGGCACAATAGAAACTATGCATATGTAAATAATTGCTATGTGTATACATTATGGATGTATGTACAGATATATATCTACATACTTATAAAATTAAAATTTTGTATATATTTCTATAAGATATAATTGTAATTTGTATATTTATTTTAAGTGTTATACTTATGATATTACTTTAATCAGTCAAGAACCATATTCTGTTTTCTCTTTGAAAGAATATTGTATTTGAGAATTGAGATATGAAGTCATATGGGTTGTTTAAAGGATCTTCATGGTATTTTCATTTACTTTTATTTTGATAATCCATGAAAACTGAACAGTATTTATTATCAGATGTTAGATAATGATTAAGAATCATTATTAATTTTGTTGGCAATGATAATAGTATTGTTTTATAGCTTACGGTTAAGTCCTTATAATTTTGCTGGAAAACCAAATGAAAAAGTAATTACATAAAACTTCCATATTTTCATATTAGTCTTTTGTGGAAAAGCAAGTTTCATTTCAAACTAGCCTAGAAGAACTGTCAGGGGACCACATTTACAAAGTGGTGGGAATGAGCATACAGAGGCATGTCCACTTAGCAAGGTCTCAGCGGAGGCACTTATTCAGTTTTCTCAGGTGGAAACTAAAAAGTAGTCTTAAAGATGCATGACGTTTTGGTCATCCCAACATTACTCCCATTTCAGGAGAGAAGACACCAGGGGCTAGTTTATTGAGGAATTTGCTTAATCTGTTTAATAACTAATGACATTAAATATTTACATTGAAATATAAATATTTACATTGAAAAAACAGTTTAGTAGCCTTCTTCAATTTTCACAATTTTAAAAGCACCATGGGGTTTCATTCATATTTTAAGCAGCTGAGTGGGTGAAGATTCTATCTCCATTTCACAGGCAGTGTATTGTATTCAGTCATGCCTTACAACAGTGAACTGGAACATCATTCCCTTGCTTTTGAAATACGGGTTCGACTGGCATCTGGCATTTTGGTACTGGTAATTGAACACAGGGGTGCTCTACCGCTGAGTTACACCCCTAGCTCTTTTTATTTTCAGTTTTGAGACAGGGTCTTCCTAAATTGCCGAGGCTAATCTCAACCTTGTGATCTTCCTGCCTCAGCTTCCCGAGTTGCTGGGATTACAGGTGTGTGCCATTGTTTTAGGCTGTGCATCGATTATTAATGGTGTTTAGATTTATTTTATTTGCATACTATTTTAGTTAGCTTACTAAAATATATCTATCAGAAACAGAAACAAAGCAAAAAAGATAAAAAGAAATCATAAAGAAAGCATAACAAGGGCAATAGCATAACAAAGCCAGAGATAAAATGAATACAAAGAAATTTGATCCATATGTGCTGTTTCTTGAAATGGGGTCATGAATTTACCTATTGATTCAGATGTTTAGAATATTAATATTGAAACATCTTTGTTTTATGGTTACTTGATGATGCTATATTGTTATTCTAGGTTATGTTGAATTCTAAGAGGCCATATATTTTCTATTTTTAATATGTATGCACAGGTGAATTATGTGTATGAGAACCAGCTGCCAAAAGTAAAAGGGATCATGAGACCAAAAAAAAAAAAAAAAAAAAAAAAGGCAGACAGATCCAGGACTGCACAAAGTATAATATATTGGGAACTTACTGACAGATGCCTGTCTTGGGTAGTATCAAGTTAAGCAAGTCACTGTACCTCAAAGCAGGAAAAGAGGTTTATATGCAAAGTTAGACAAAGGTAGGCTGTGGCCAACTGCAATATACCTGACCTTTCTCAAAAACTATGAAAATGTTTAAAGGTCAGTTGAGAAACAGTCCAGGTATCAGTGGCCAGCATAACATGCTTGACTGGCTCTTTTAACAACTTTGTCCTATAGGGCTTGGGATATGGTTCAGGGTCACCTTGTGGGCAAAGTGGTAGTTAAGACCAAGATGGCTGTAGTCTTACCAATCTGGACCCTTACATGCATTTTTTTCCTTTGTTGACTTTTGCTACCAGATTTATTCTTGCTTTCATCTTTTTAAACATTCTGAAATTGATATAGCATAGGAATAATCTTCAAAATATGGAAGAACTCTTTTTTTGATACAGCACTTATGTGGAAAAGTGTTTTTAAAAATTTTTAAACTTGTTGGAATTATTTTATTTAAATTTTATTTTTAATTCTTATGAACATAAGAAAATAAATTCTTTAGAATACCTGTTTCTTAGAATTTATTGATATTTGCTTTGTGGTTTATTAAACATTCCAATATATTATTACCCTATGTACATGTATGATTACATGAATGGTATGAATCTACATCATGCACAACCACAGAAATGAAAAGTTGTTTCTCATTTGTGTACAGTGAATCAGAATGCAATCTGTAAATTGCATTCTGTAAATATAAAAAAGGAACCTAAAACAATTCCAATGTCTATCAATTATGTGGTATTACATATAGTTATCATTTTTACATTGTTCAGGACTAAGAAGAGCACAGGGTTTGGAATCAGATAGTGTTGGATTTGAATTCCTCTTACTTCCTAGGTAAATTTGTACTGTTAACCTCTTGAAGTCTCAGTTTTTTGTATGTAAAGTGGATGTTTTGAGAATTTAGTGAGACACTATATAGGGTATTGCCTGATAAATACAAGTGTTTAATTAATAGGTTTGACTATTGTGTTATGATATAAATCCATTTTTTAGTGGTATATTACTTTCATTTGATCTAATAACGACTTTGATTAATTGGGGGTTTTGAATGAAATTGTGTTTTGTCCATTTCTTCATATGTTTACTTAGTGTGATAAGAAATCATTTTATCTTTACTATGAATTTTAAAATTATGAATTTATATATTTCATCTCTAAATTTAAGTGATTTAATTTGGCCTATTTAATGCTTAAATTCTGCTATAATTTGTTAATTCCTGTTTTATTTCCTTTTTGTGTTCAGGAATATTTTCATTTTATTCCTTTCTTTGTTGCATTTTTTTGTTTTTGATGTGTTGTATCAGTAGCATATGGTTAATTTGGCCTTACAAGTATTATTTTATTTGGTAGTTCTTGTCTAAAAATATTCTGTTTTGTCTTTTGTTAAAAGACCACTATTTTCTTTAGCAACATAATCATGCCATTTTTAATGGCAAGAACTATTAATACTTAACAAAATGGACAAGTAGCATATGAATGTTTTCTTATAGCAAAAATTCAAAAATAAAGACGTAAATGGCATAGAACATTTCTCAACTTGAATACTATCCTTCAGTTCCCCTTTCCCTGAAGTTGACTACTGGTAAGTGCATTTTTGTAGCAATTCAGAAGTTTTCATTGTCATTTGTGTTATACAAGTTAATGTTTTTACACATATAGAATTGCAATTTCTATTTTTCTGCATCTTGATTTTTTCTTTTAAAATATCCTTGAACACATATATTGTACACATGTGTTTTTCTGCTTGGAATTTCTGGTCCAAGTGTATGTATATTTAAAATCTTGGAAGATTAATGTGTATATTTTCATATCCTTTTTTTCTTTCTAGCACAGTCTAATGTTTTCATTTACCTAAGGAAAAATGTGTATAAAGATGCCATGAACTAAAAAGAGAAGGTTAAAAATATAAGTATATAAAAAGATTGCTTTAATGCAAAAGATGGGTGACTGTTAATTTGCATCAGTAGGTGTGGCATCCATGGAAAATCTCACATCTCTTTCAAGAGAATCTGTTAGAGGAGCATGCTTACTGCCAGCCTCTAGGTGCTGTCCTGTAGATCTACCATGATATTCACTCTAAGGCCATGCTTACTCTCAGCTGCTCCCGGCCAGGGATGGAACCCAAAGTTGTTGGCAGAACTGATGCATTCCTGCTTGATGTGGGATTGCTTTTGTGGGCAACTTTGGCTCAGGCCCTTCCACTTAGATCTTTCTCAGAACTGCTCTGTGGTCTAAAGCTCTTCCCATCCAATCCTTCTCTCATCCCTTTTCTCAGATATCAGAATGGCATCATTGTTGGGAGGTTTCCCCCTGCCTATTCCCTCTTTCTTTATCCTTTACTGTTGGCATTTGCTTTTACTTGAACTGATATAGGAGGGAGTGTTAGATGAATACAGTGCTTCTTAAACTTATGTTTGATTATAGAGTAGGCATGTATTTTATAGGAAAGTGTGAATGTAGGGCATTGAGAGTAGGTAAAATTGTCTGATAAAAAGTAGAAATTGTACCAAGAATGGGATTAGTGAAAACTGGTGATCATGGAGTAGCCCATTGGAATGGAGATCCAAAAGAAAATCAGTACTGGAGGATTTTGTTTGTCCCCCATTTCCAGGAGGAAAAAGGATCCAACAGGATTTCTGGCACAAGGAGATGGCTCAAATTCACTAGTTCTATTCACCAGAATGAAACTCCTGGTTCTTGTGAATGGACAGTGGTATTTAGATATAAAAATCTATGTACTCTATTAAAAAGCAAATTTAACCTATTTATATTTTGTGATTACTGGTATTTTTTGTTTTGTCAGTTATGTTTTTTGTTGATTCTGTCTCTTATTTTTTCCTTTTATTCCTTTTCTTAAACTTTTTTTTGTATCTTTCCCCTTTTTACTTAAATTCAGTGACCTGGATATAATATATTCTGATTTCACTTTTTCATTGCTATTAAAAAAAAAATCTCACACATATTTAAGCACATCAAAAATCAACAGAATCCATATCTTTCCTCCTTAAAGGACACTTAAAAACGTTTTACTTTACTCCTTCCTGTGATCTGACACATGAGTCCATTAAATATTTCAATTTCTGATAGCTTTTAACTTTCACTTAATGCATCATAATAACTCAGAATTAGCTAGAAGCTTTACTGATTTATTTTCTTATCACTATTTCCTTTCCTTATATTATTCCCTTTCTTCTGTCATTTTTGTTTTGCTTATTATATTTTTAACTAATTCTTTCTGTGAGGGTCTGTGGGTAATAAATTTTTGGAGTCTTTGTACTCATGGATGTGTGTTATTTCTTTTGCCCTGCCTCTTGCATTCCAATTGGACTGGGCATAAAATTCTTTTTTTTTTTTTTTAAATCATTTATCATTACTAGAATCTAGTATTCTATTCCATTTTTAATCATTATTTCTATTTTTTGTCATTATCAGGTACTGGTAATAAGTACTCAGAAACTGTCATTCTTCTCATTCATCCCACTAGGCACTTAATGGACTTGTTTAAACCAAAGACTTGTGTCTTTTCACATTTCATGTAAATTTCGTGAAAGCAAGCAACTTTGCTTTTTATTGTGGCACCTCCAGCCTCTAGAATATGAGCTTGCACATAGAGATGATCAACATGTAGTTATCTGATGAATGAAAGAACAGATAAAATGTAAAAAGATACAAGTCCTCAGTTTAAGCACCTACATGAAGTGTCACGTGTGTTTAAAACGGTCCCCAAACATGGTGCTGAAGGACTGGCGAGCGTTCCTAAAGGAAAGAAGGCTGCAATGTACCTTCCAAAGAAAATAAACATTTTGGATCAGCTTCCTTCAGGCATAAGCTGTAGTGCTGTAGGTCATGAGTTCATTGGTAATGAGTCAACAGTATATATTAAACAAGGTGTATTTAAATAGAAAACTCATAAAATAAGGTAACGTATTGATGAGTGAAGAAAACCAGATACTCACTTCCCAATGAGCAATGCTCACTAATTCAGTGCTTGCAGTGATTTTACAGAAGGTAATTACTGCAAATAATATGGATCAACAGCACATGTTTTCTGTATCTGTCCTTCATATAGAATGTAAGCTCCACGAAAGCAGCACTTTGTTTTTCCTTGCTGCACCTCCAGCCTCTAGAATGGTGTCTTGCACGTAGAGGTGATGAGCATGCATTGATCTGATGATAAATTTTTGCATTGGATGTCATGCAAACAATAACTACAGTTGCAATCTTGGACAATATCTTGGCAAGTTCCAAAGTTCCAACATTTGAACTGTATTCTCTTCTTAAAATAACCATTAACTGTTAATAAGCTCTGCTCTTTTGCTATCATAAAATATGGTGTTAAGGGTTTTGTCCTTGTTTCATTAAAAGTATCATTTTAAATGTGTAATACCTGCTATTTCATTATATTTTAATATCTTGCACAAGCACAAAATAGTTCCAAAATCTCTTGTACAACATGTAGTTTGTCATTTCAGAAGGATGGTGAAAGCATTCAAGTATCTTTCTGTTATATTTAATAATTCTCTGTTTTAATTTTTTTTTTAGTTGTAGATGGACAAAATACCTTTATTTTATTTATTTTTAAGTGGTGCTGAGGAACAAACCCAGTGCCTCACATATGCCAGACAAGTGTTCTACCACTGAGCCACAACCCCAGTCCCTGTTTAGTAATTCTGTTAATTTTACATTGTGCTCCAACTATTTCCTAAAAATATAACATAAGTCTGGGTGCAGTGGCACACATCTGTAATCCCAGGAACCCAAGAGGCTGAGGCAGGAGGATTACAAGTTCAAAGCCAGCCTCAGCAACTGAGGCCCTAAGCAACTCATTGAGACCCTGTATCTAAATAAAGTATAAGAAAAGGGACTGGAAATGTGACTGACTAAGAGCTCCTGGGTTCAATCCCAGGTACCAAAACAAAATGAAACAAAACAAAAAACAAAAGGATGAACAAAAATTCAATACTGATGATTCCTAAATTATCCATTGCCTTCCCCATTGTCAGTGATAATTACATGATACTTTAAAACAACTGATTATTTTATTCAGTTTGAAATCCTTTACATGATTATTTTATTTATTTTATTTCAATTTGAAATGTTAGATTTTGGGGCCTATGGATTTCAGCAAACAAGTAAAGCCACAGCATGATTTAACATGAATCCACCTAATCATGAATGCCACCAGGCTGTCAAATTTAGACCTTTTATTGTTTTTTTTTCTGTGTATCCAAGTCATTATAAGATAGGGAAGTAACATATGTAATAATTGTAATTATTGTAGACAATCCTGTGACTCACTCTCTCTATATATAGACAGAGCATATGTATTATGATTTCATCAATGGATAGAATTCAAAGTATAAAACATTGAAGGAAATTTTCATTCCAATTTATTTTTAGAATGCTTGCTTGTGTTTGAAAATGAATATTTATTTATTTACCATAAATCCAGATAATATGTCTTATTCATAGTCCTCATGTTGACATGCTAAATAAATTCAAAGCTAACTTATGAGAACATATGGTCATTGATCACTGGAGATAAAGGATGTCAGAAATAATACAAAAATGCCCATTTGGCTAAGGGCCAATGCTGAAGCCAAACTCTGGGTTTGGTCAAATACTGAGGCCATAACTGGACATTAATGCATCTTTAGAAAGTGTTTTCTAGAATTCTACCTCTTCCATAATTTAAAAAATTTTGGTAATAGTAATAATGTTGTATTCTGAAGTTACAGTGATCACAGGCATTTAAATGTATTTCACAAGATAATTTAAAACTTATCTTTTATCACAGAGTGTTCAAACAAGCAGAATTTTAACTGAGAAAATTTTGTCTGAAAGCGAGGAGTGTATCACTTTAGATAATAACAGAATAAGTAAGGTATGTATGATTTTAATTCTGAGCTATGGATTGGTTACTCTTTCTGCCTACAAGTCCAGAAATTATTGCTAGTAATTCCAGAAGTGATTTCTTGGTACTTCCACCTTCTGGGAAATGGCTTAGACTAGTCAGTGGTATCTTTATAAAGGATACATCTTCACTGTCTCAAATATGCTGTCTTTACGACACTCCAAAGACATTATTCATGAATCAATGGCAGCATATCTGCTGTGAGTTTTTCTAAAATTTCCAGTTTTCCTTCTCATTCTTGCCTTGTACTTGAATGATTAAAGGAACACGTGTATGAGCCTTTTGACTGAATAGAGAAACCGTTTCTGGCCATGAAGCAGACTAAAACTGATGGCTCTAAATGGTGATTAGATGCATACTCATGATTCCAGTATCTCTACAGTTCCCTAAGTAAGCTTACGGAGTAACAAATACGATTGGAAAGAAAGGAAATAGTGATTGAGGGCAGAGGAAGTAGTGATTGAGGGCAGAGGCTGAGTAATGCCTGAACTTTATGGGGGACTAACAGGAAAGTTTCATTTTTCTTCACAGTGCCTTCAGTCCTCTACTCCCCTTGATGATATCTTGAGTGTGTGCCCTGAACAAATCCCTGAAACTAGGTTAAATATACCTCTGGGCTTCCTGCGCTGTCCCCCACAGTCAGGGAATACTCCTTTTCAGAAGGGGATGGTCCTACTTCTCATATGGATCACTGTTTTGCTGGCTTCTTGATAGCACTCAGTGAACATTTTCCGTCTTGTATGTTTGATCTTTTTCTTCCTCAGCAGCCTGGGGTTATACCATTCATGTTCACTGTTCTATCTACAACACCTATAGCAGTAACTGTTTCTTAAAAAAAAAGATTGAATCAATAAATGACACTTTTCTAGGTTGGAAAGCCATTTACACTTTTTAGATTGTGGTGGTAGCATCACTTGCATCTACTGATTATATATTCTCATTTTTAGTAGCTGCTTCTTTGAGTCTATCCTGCTATAGTCTTAAAACAGGTATGAGTATGTCATTCATGACTCAGAAAAACTCAACAAATCTACTTATCAAATAGAATGAAGTCAGAGTGCTTAACTAAGCCTCCTAACCTGGCCTCATCTATATTTTTGTTACCTACTATTTTACCTCTACTTCCATATAACCTCCATGTATGCTGTACTCTGACCACACCAGAAGTCTCATGGACTGATATTCCTGTCACTTGGACATTTTCTGCTTGCTGAGGCTGTTGCCTTGTCCTGGGATATTCTCTACCCTTTCCCAGTCTACAGAAGTGTTGCTGTCTTCACATAGTAGTTCTAATGCTTCCTGTTTAAGCTGGTCTATCCAGATTCCTACCTGTTCAGGACTGGTTTCTCCCTCTCCTGCATTCTTTTTACACATGATTTGTGCCATCTTTACAGTCATTGCCACAGGTGTTTTGGATTACAGATTTATCTTTTGCTGTTTGCACTATTATCCAGTCTGAGGGCATGGAATGTAACATTTCCTTTATACTTTCCACTCTAGTACGGTAGAGTTTTTCAGCTCTTTGAATATAATAGTCTTGGTGCCATTATAGTAATATATAATATTTATATGGTCCCCTGAAGTAAAAGATTGAGGTTGCTGTGATTAGAAAATTAATAAGATAATTTTCTTTATTATATATTTTGCTGAGTTAATTGATGGGCTTTAAATCCTCTACCTCTTCAAGAAGTCAGTGACTTCAAAATCAGTAAGAACCTGTTTTAATTAGTATTTCTACATTTCATTAATTTACCTACACAATTATTATTAGCCAACTGTCATATGACATTTTAGTTAACCAAGTAGTGACTATGGTTAATAAATATTTCTCATTCAATTATTTTGCAGCCTTTCTTACTCAGAAAATCTGCATCATTTGACAATATCCCAAAACGTTGCAGTACACAACCTATACAATTGAAGGTATTGTAATTTCAGCTTTTATTATTCAAAAGAAGTGTTTCTATTTCTAGCAATAATTGCCTTACAATTTTTCAAAAGCATTCATATATATTTCATATTTTAGTCTCTATTTCTAATTATATTTTGAGTCAAATATAGTTTCCTGAGATGGGGAAATACAATGTCATGGATGGTTAAGATCTCTAGTGCACTTTGGTACATCTTAGATACATAACTAGTTTGTATGAAATTGTTGTTTGGAATTTGAGTCTAAATTCACTATAAAAAATATCTCTATAACACATTATTTATTAGTAAAATAAAATGCCATAAATTTATTTATAGTGTCTCAATAAGCAGGAAATGATATATCAAAGGATTAGAAATTCTTTTTTTTTATGAATAATGAGTATTAGAGTTTCAATGATTATAATTGAAACCAGATTTTCAGCTTCTGCTGTTGTAGCATGCAGCAGACCCCAGCTGCCAGCCGGTGCCCTCTTTCCAGGTTCTTGTCTCATGAATTTGAAGAATGAAATCCACAGACGCAGAAGAGTGAGCGTAAAAGAGTAGAATTTATTCAAGTGAGAAGAAAAGAGACAGAGCTTCCTCAGGGCGAGAGGGGACCTGGCTGGAGTTGTCACTTGAATGTACTAGTCTAGGGACTTATATAGCTACTGGGTAGTGGCATTGATCAATATTTATGCTAATCAGATGTTGGGGAAGTCCCAAAGCTATTGGGCAAAATCTGTTCTAATCAGCTTGAGTCTGTAGCATTCACTCAGGTCTGTCTTGCCTTCCTTTTCCCACTGCCCTGGGACAAAGGAGTTGGCTGGAATGTTTGGAATTTGCTTCTACAGGTTAATCTAATGGAGTGGACTTTATATTTAGAGAAGCCTTCCTTTATGGAACCCATTTCCTTAACTGTCTGCCTGTTTTACTATCTGTCTCTTCTATCTTATTCATTAATACACGATTTAAAACATTTTCAAAAAAGTGTTCAAACTATATTAATAGTAACTATAATTGAATTAATTTTTAATGTGGAGCAACTAAATTGATTATATACTTTTTTCACTTCTTTTTTCCTTATTAAGAGAGCAAAATCTGCAGTTGAATTGAGAAAGAAGTTCACCACCAAATCATTAGAAATCAAGGATGACATTGGAAGAAATCTGAGAGTGTTGATGTTCCAGAAAAGAAGGGCCCTGGAGCTCCAGCTCGCTGAGCAAAATAAGGCAGAGATGCACCCCTCTACGAGAGCAAGTATAGATGAACACTTGGAGAGTACTCAGGACAAGAGCCATTTTGAAGATGTGTCTCTCTCTCTCGTTGAAGCATCGAAAAAAGCTGGTGTTACTTACATTATTTATCCCAAGAAAAAGAAGATGAAATGGAAGAAAAAACTGAAAATGCTTAAGCTTACCAGTGTGTATAAAGAGTTAGCCAAGGCTCCCAAAACCATTCAAAGGTCCCGTTCAAGCTATATTATTTTATAATTTAAGAAATATATTGTGGTTTTGGCCTCAATTTTATAATTTCACCCAGTGAAGTTTTATTATCTTACTTAGCAGTGAAAATATGCTGAACTAAAGGTTCAATCCCTCAAAACTTTAAAAATACATGGATGTTTCATAGTATTAATATGTGAGTGGCTCAAACTATAAAGTGGGGATATGATTTGGGATAAAAATCAGTTTGATGACTGAATGAAGTTGCTCAGTGGAAAGAAAAAAAAATCTAAAAACTTATTTGTTAGATGTAGTTGGGTATGAAAAACCAACTCCTACTCCAAATGAATACCACCCATTCAAAAATCAAAATAGATTTCTGGTATTTAACTGTTTTCAAATTTTAGCTTTTTATTGAATGAGAAATAGATATCTAGACAAATTGGGTTTTGTATGTTCTGAGCCCTTCTTCAGAGATCAACACACAAAAATATTTTTTCTCCTTACTTGGAAGTAATAATAGCTAGTATATTTAAAAATATGGAGGGACCTGAAATCAGCAAGTGAAAAACTCGAGGTATGTTCATGTTTAAGTGTTTGCAGAATATCACTTCTTTTCTTTTTCTTTATTTATTTTTCACTGTACTTCAGACCAATTAAATCAGAATCCTTTTTTTATGCTTTTATTAGTACATTATAGTTATGCATACTAGTTGGGTTCCTTTTGACATAATCGTACATGTATGGAATTTAATTTGCTGCATTTCAGTCCCTAGTGCCTCCTCTTTCCCTCCCCCATTCCCTTTCTTCAACTCTACTGTTCTTTCATTTATTTATTTGATTTACAGATATACAGAAAGGTGGAGTTCATTGTGGCATGTTTATATATGTACATAGCATAATTTTATCAAATTCACTCTGTATTTCTTTCTCTTTCCAGTCCATCCTTCCTCCCCCTCAATTGCTTTTCTTTACTCTTTTGCTCTTCCCTCTATTCTTATGAGATTCGATCCCCTTTATCCCTTTTCTCATTACTTTGCTCTAACTTCTGCTATATGAGAGAAAACTTTTGACCTTTGATTTTCTGAGTCTGGCTTATTTCACTTAACATGATATTCTCCAGTTTCATTTATTTACTGGCAATGCCATAATTTCATTCATCTTTACGGCCAAGTAAAACGCCATTGCATCACTTTCTTATAACCAAAGTGTTGTGCAAAATGATTTTCAAAAGTTCCTTTATTCTCTTTAGATATCCCTGGATGATAGGGTTTATTAAACTTATGTCCTTTTGAAAAGTAAAAACTTCCCTCATGATAAGGAAATAAAAAAATTGTGTTCACTTTATTGTTATAAAGACTTTCAGGCTCTGCAAAAAAGTTCCTTATCTTTTGGTGTGGTTGATTACTTATTATTTTTGAACACCGGGGCATAACACTTAAGTGTGAGTGACAGAGTGAACAGAGGCCAACTGCAGAGGAGAATGCCATGCCATCCTGAGATCTCTGTATACTTTCCTTTCTCTTCTGCAATAAAAGTTGTATGTGGAAGCTTTTTTTGTTAGGCCATCTTTAGGATGTTTTAGGTAGATTTCTCTAAGTTAAAAAACATTTTAAATCAGAACCAGAAGTTTGCTTATATGTTTTTGGTACATTTACTGATTTCAAAGTATTATGAATCTTCACCATCTGACTAAAGGACTTAGGTGATTTCTATGGAAAGGATATAATAGATTAAACACTGCTTCTGTGGGATGTTTTTCTGCATACGGACTCTTCATCATTTTGGGTATAAAGTTTTACCATTGAAAGAGATTATTTGCCTTTATTAATAGCCTGATTTAAACTTTGTATATGCTGCCAACAGGCATGACAGGGACCATACGATGAACCTTTGGTGGTGGCAATAAAACAAACTGTGCAGTGTTTATCCAATACAGCACATTAGTACAACTTTCTTTCTTTCTTTCTTTTTTAAATCTCAAATTAATTTACCACCTAAATGTAGGTAGGAAATAATCATTAGTTCAAAACAAGTTATGGAATAATTTTTTTTTATACCTTTATTCTGTTTATTTTTATGTGGTGCTGAGGATTGAACCCAGGGCCACACATGCTAGGCAATCACTCTACCACTGAGCCCCAACCCCAGCTCCTGGAATAACTTTAAAAATAGTTTTATTCCTATAGTAGAAGATCTTTTTCACTAACTTTAACGTGGTAACTCAGAAATAGTCTTCTTACCATTTCCTGTTTAACCTATAAGCTTGTTGAATCACAGCTCTTCTTGGTGGGCTCTTTTAATGGTTAGAGGTAGACTTCATGTGTTCTCATGTAACAAGTCAAATCTTGACTCTGAAAAGGAGTTCCTGCAGAAGGTCATTTGAGCAGATTAAAGACCTAGACTCATGCCTATCCCTTCAGTCTTCTTGCTATAGGTTACCCCTATTGCCTCCACCCTCAGCTAGGTCTTGGCTGGATGCTATATACCTGTACTAACTTTGCAGCTTTACTCTTTCTCTTCAGGTTTCCCTCTGCTTTGGTCCTTAAGCCCAGTGTTGAGAGACTAACCAGGGAGCTACAAGAAGAAACTTTCCTCGACAGGTTGATCAAGCAGTGAACCATTCCTACTGATGACCTGTCTGCCTTGACTTCTTATACCCATGGTTTTCCTGTTTACCTGGGAGTCTGTGAATTGCTAGTCTCTTGGATCTCTGTCAGTGCTCTGACTTCCAGAACGGAGTAACATCCTCAATCTGAGATGTAGGCCTGCCCTTTTGCTGATGGTTTTCTTATACCCATAAATTCCTCTCCCTGGGTCCCATTCTAGAATAATTGCCTTTAGTCTGTACTTCCATTATCAAAGCCTTGTATGACCTGCTCCTGAAAGTCAGTCTGTGATCTCAGTCTTGGTTTTCTGGGCCCATTTTTTTGCTAAATCCCCAAGAGAGGCAGAGTTTATCCCTTTGCCCACTCTCAGCAGGATATGACACATTTTCCTTGGTTGTTTTTATTCTTCCTTTGGGTCAGAAACCTGTATATTTGAATTCTAATCCCCATTCACTAGGTCCTTGGTGACCAGCCCAAACTAATTTCTTCTGCTGTTTCCCCATCTGGAAGATGTGGAGCTTATCCACATGATTTCTGAAGTAACTTTCAGCTCAAAGATCTCATAATTCACGTAGTAAAATCGACCTTATTCTTGCACAAAGGAAACATTTTGAGCAAACTGTTTAAACTGTTTAAACAATTATTTGTTTCCTCAAATAGTCTCACATCTCATTGCAAACTCATTATGTATTCTGACTTGACAGTCTGACTTTTTCATACTGGCAGGTGAGATAGCAGGTTGACTTACCTTGGTTCCTCCCAGTGAAAAACAATAACCATACTCATGGCTATGAAAACATAGGTCTAGACCTGCAATACATAAAGAAATATTTCCCTTTTGGGGTGGAAGTAAACAGCAAGTCTTCTTTTCTGATCTTTCTTTTTTATTTGGACTATTTAACTTCAATGATCTGGGGCTATAACTTTTCCTTGTAAAAGTTCATTCACCATCTGCATTTGCTTTTTATGTTTTTCTAGAAAGTTGTGTAGCAAGTTCTTATTTTCTTTAAAGTATTATACTTTACTTGGTAGTAAAAATAACACAAGTTTATTGTAAAGAAATTTAGAAAGTACAGCAAGCCTATCAAGCCGCAACATATTTTGGAATGTTTATATGGGAATACATTTTAACAAATCTATGTATATGAGTGTATGTGTGTAAATTGTGTTTTTATATCTGTATAGAAAGTTTGGAATTTTATACATCAAACTGTTACAGTAACTTTCTGGGTTATAGGGAATTTGTCAGATGGGGTAGGTTGAGACTCAGTGTTTTACTTTATGCCCATCTGTATTTGTGTGTGTGTGTGTGTGTGTGTGTGGGAGGGGGGGTGCTGAATATTGAATCCAGGACATCTAACTGCATTTGTATCCCTTTTTACCATTGATTCTGAGACAGGGTCTTGTTAAGTTGCCCAGAATGGACTCCAACTTATAGTCCTCCTGCCTCAGTTTATGGACTAAGGATTATAGGCATGTATCTGTGCCAACCACTTCCATATTTTTTGAATTTTTTTTCCTGAATAAACATGTATTTTAATTGAAAAGAACATTTCTTATTTCCTATTTTAAAAGTCTTTTGGGACAATGATGTGAAAAGTAGGGATTCTTAGAATGTATTTTCACTTATTATAGCTGTATTTCTGAGTAGATCAAAGGACCCTACCAATTAAACATATTGGTCTTACCCCAATTCATGCAAAAAATAAATGAAAATTTTTGTTTTCAATTTCAAGTTTTTCTTTCATAAATCTTTCTTAAAACTTCTAGAGTTGTCTTTGCTCTCTAGTTGGAAAGTATTAGGAGAAAACCAAGAAGTAAGCAGGTAGTGAACAAATAGTAAGGGGTGTGTTTGAAATAATTACTTTAGTTAGAATTTGTTTTGTGTGCACATATGTGTCATTGGTTAAAATTTTATGATTCATGTATATGCATATTCCTATTTTCCTGGAGTACATCATAAGAAATGTTTTCTAATATAATTTTTAAAAATTTTTGTTTAAAAAATTTTTTAAAAAATTTTTTATTTGTTCTAATTAGTTGTGTATGACAGATGGAATCAAATGTGTAGTTGTTTATGGAGCTCAGTGAGGATGATACAAAGACATGTTATAACTCTAGGACCTCTGCCATCAGAGTAAGCTTGAATAATCTATTAAGAAATTTACTAAATATTGGGCTGGGGTTGTGGCTCAGTGGTAGAGTGCTTGCCTAGCACACGTGAGGCACTGGGTTTGATCCTCAGCACCACTTATAAAATGCATAAATAAAAAATGAAGTTATGGTGTCCATCTACAACCAAAAAAAAAAAAAAAGGAAATTTACTAAATATTCACATCATTTGCTATTCTAAATTGGTGTCCAATAGCAGTACATGAAGCCATCATGCATACTTATGTGGACCTCAGTTCCATCTATCATCTATATCCCCTGACCAGAAAAAAAAAGGTTAAAGGACATTTCAATTTTTGTCAAGGTCGATTACTTTGAGATCATGAGAATACTTTTTGCTTTTATAAAAACTTGAAAATGTTCATGTTACTGTTTTATGTACTTTTATAAAGACCATATGTTGCTTTCAGAATTTAGGATTCTAAATGTTTATCTTTCCCTAATAGCTGGTGAGTTTCTTTTTTTCTTTCATTATTTCTTTTTAAAATCAGAATGTGAAAAGTAGGTATCTAACTTACTCTTTTTCTTTCCCATCTTAATTTATGGAACCTCAGGACTAAATTTTAACAATTTCAGCTTAGGCCTTTGGTTGGTTTTAAAACTCTCTTAAGTGGTTAAGTGACTGTTTCAAGTTACACTCTTCTTTTAGTTTTCAGTCCTCTAACCTTTGCTACATCATTCCATGATGTAGCATGAGAGCATGAGTGGTTCAGGATTTGGGCTGAGATACATATGGGTTCAAATGTAGAACTAGAAGATCCCCTCAAGGATTCAACTCTCTTTCTTTTGGAGTTTCTTCTTTGCTTTGGCCCTTCTGAACTTCTTTCTACAATTTCTCTGTCTAGTAAAATTTTAGAGTATCTATTGCCTGTTTAAGTACAGGCAACCAGCTGCTTTGAACCATAGCTTATCCCTGATACAAAAACACAAAAGGACAAACGATTGGGAAGCTTATCCCATAAGGACTGCTTGACCAAGTTTTGACTCCCATTCAGAGTGCCTGCTTTTGCTCTTCAGAATCCTCATGCAGTCGATTTTTTAGTAACTTTTCAGTTCATTATTGTTATAAACAGAAGGGATGTACTGTAGGGACTTCTACCATCCTACCAGAATCACAACTCTGTATGGATTTTTAGTGTATTCTTAATGAGCGATGACAGAGCATGTTTATGTGCTGGTGTGAATGATTCAGTGGAGGGAGAAGAGTGGATATGGAAAAATCAGGAGTTATTGAAAGAGTGAAGCCCTTAGGAAGGCAAGAGTGGATGGAATACAGAACACTAGTGACACAAATGGAACTTAAAGGAGGGCACGTCTACCAGTAAAAACAGAGGGGAGACTGGTGCATGTGATTCTGTGTATTTGGTTATATGAAAATGAGGGACGGTTTCAAGTCTGATAACTTTTCTATTTTCAAAGAAGGTCAAGTTTGTAAGCTCAGAATGAAGAGGACATAACTTAGTTTCTTTAATTGAATTATGATACGTAGTAGGAACTCATCAATAATTTGATGAATAAATGAGTTCAGCCATTCATTTGTTCAATGTAAATTTATTGGGCACCTACTACATACCAGACACTATTCTGGATAAGAAACAGGGCATGAACAGACTAACAAATTTTCTGTTCTCATAGAACTTATATTCTAGTGAGAAATAAGGGGAGAGGGAGAAGAGGGAGAGAGAAAGAGGGAGGGAAAGAGAGGGAAAGAATATTAATGAGTGATGTTGAGAGAGTAATAAATGTTATGAATAAGAATAAAGCAGTGTAATGGTTACTGTTTTAGAGAGAGTGGCCAGAAGCCTTTAAGAGGTAATGATATGCAAGCATAGAATTGAATGGAATGAAATAGTGAGAAGTTTAAACATCTAAAGAAGATGTACAGCAAGTGCAAAGGCCCTGAGCCGGGGCATACTTGTTGTTTTTGAGGCACAACATAGAAATTCATGTGGCTAGAAAAGAGGGAGTGTAGAATGGTGGGAACTGAAGTCAAGGAAGAGGTCAAGGATGATTCCATGTAGTGCCTTGTAGGCCACAGTAAGTGCCAAGTTTGAAATTATAAGAGTACAGGAAGTCATTGTGAACTTGAGAATAGGGTTGTGACATTTATAGGTTATAGTGAGGACACTGGATTCTTAAATACAAGAGGAAACATTGGGAGTTGAGAGAAGTGAATTGATGCAATATAGTTTATGTTCCAGAAGGCTCACTGCGGTTGCTATGTGAAAAATAGATTGATTGTAGTAGAAGCAGAGAGAAGGTTATTGAAATAACCCAGAATAGAAGTGGTTGCTTCTCTGGGGTAATAGCAATCTAAGTGGTGACAAGTGGTTGGATTCTAAGATAGATTTTGGGAGTAGAGCCAATAGTATTTGCTCATGAGTTTTTTGTGGGATGTGAAAAGAAACAAATTAAGGATGATTCCAAGGAGCAACTGGGGAGATTGAGGTTTGCTGAGAAAGGTAAGCCTGCTTAAGGAGCAGGTGGTTATGACAAGAATGGTTTGGTGGTGCAGTGTAGACAAAAGTCTAAATGGACTGGATTTCAGCCTAGCACTTTATATCACTAAAACATTGCAGGACAGCTAACATGCTGGTCAGGACAGAAAAGATATTATTGTACCTGCTGTGTAAATGTAAACACCTGATTCCCCATATTGCAGGAAAGGAAAAGAAAGTATATCAGCACCACAGCTGCAAACCAAGTGTCAGGAAGTGTGTTCATTGCTTCAGTAAATATACCTACCACATCTGGAACTAAAGTTGTGGTTGTTATCAACACCTGATTAAATCTGCAGTGATTCACAGTAATTTTATACAAGCTGTATGTCTTTTCACTGGTCAAGCATTCCCACTATACATTCTGGGATGAGGAAGATGGTCCTTGCCTCACTAGATCCACTGTTAGATGGTCTTAGGCTAAGATTTTTCCTATTACCTGATTTTCATAATTCCCTAATTGAATTGATAGACTTCAGTGGCATCTGCAGAGGGTATCTGTGGATCAGGATATGTTGGAAGCAAGTATCTAAAAACCTCCAGGAAGTCTTAGTATTTCTCCTTCCACATATCTTTGGAAAGTTTTTTGGGAAATTCCCTGTGTAAACCTAGGCTGCATGGCAGGCATCTTTCTCAGTGGGGCATGGCTTGGCCTTCTTGTCAAGTGAGAGATTTTGGATGCCAACTTACTTAGATCTGAGAGTTAGTTAAGTAAATGTCAATCTCCGTTATAACTGGTTAGCTTTCTACCCAGAAGACCTGGATGCTTCTCACCTATGTAAATCAAAGAATATCCATCTGTCTCATCTCTGAGAACCTGTGGTCATTTAGTTATGGCCACAGATTCTTTCAAGTTAAGATTCAGTTATTAACATTCTGTCCCTGTGGCTTATTGATGTTATTGTGTCCTCCATGTCTGCAATGGTAAAGCAATTTTTGTTGTAATTTACCACCCCAAATTCTACTATTCCCATTGGGACAATTGAACCAAATTCATTTTCTCCTGCCCCTGTTTGCTCTTTTACAATGCTGAGTTCTGCACTGACAAGGCTTTCCAAGATTACTGTGCACCCTCATTTATGCATTTTCTGTTTTTATTTCCAGAGGTTAAGTTGACTGAGAATGTTCCATACTGCAGATCAGTTTCCATTTCCCAGAACCTTAGAGCTTATTCCTCTTTAGAAGTGCTTCTCAAAGTGCATCAGTGAATGTTATCTGGGAACTTATTAGTTGTGAAAATTCTAGAGCTCCGCTCTAAGTCTACTGAATTAGAGACTTTGGGGGTGAGTCCCAGAAATTTGTTTTAACAAGCCTTCCAGGTGATTGATAGTAATGTTCAAGCTCATTCTCTTAGAATATGCCAGGGTAGGTTAGCTAAGGCTGCATTAGTTAGGGCAGCACCCACCCAAGGCCACCTCCTGAATCTGGGGAGTGTGTAAGTCAGGTCCAGTACAGTGCATGAGCAATGTGACAGAGTAGCCATTGAAAGATATTTATGCAGGAGGGGACCGATTCTGACAGATAGGGGATCTGATAGTCCTTCAGCCAGTTTCTTCAGTCAAAGGAAGGTAAGTGAAATTTGGAGATTCAAAATTTTCACCTTCATTCATGTCTGCTCAGGTGTTCACATCTGGTGTTTCATTTTCCTATTCCTTCTCCAGTAGCTTCATTACCTTGGTGCATAGGTTTGAGGGTTTGGACATATAATAAGTACTGCTACTATTTTTTTGATCTGAAAAAAGTAGTCACAACTACACAATGTTTATCATCATTGTTGTCCTAGTGACTAAGCAATAGCTTACCTGATCTCCTGGTACCTCACCTTTCACCTGAATATCCTTCCCTCTTAGCAATGGTGGTGACTTGAGCAGTTGCAATACCACTACATGCTATGGATTACCTATTTTCTATTTTACTCTGGAAAGAGGGTTATCCTAGAATCCTTTATGTGTGTGTGTTTCCTGAGTTCCCTGGTACCAATTACTTTATCAGTCAGGTTCCCAGTAGTAAATGGCATTCTCAGCTTAGAATAACTCCAGGAGGGTCTGATAAAGGGGAATTTTACAAAGAAGTTGGGTATAGGGGAAGCACAAATGAGAATGCAGTATCTGGGGCTAGAGGTAGTCAAGTCACTCTACCCCTAAGTTTGAGAGGACAAAAAGAGAAGGGATTATTAGAACCTGGAAGAGTTGTATAGAAAAGGTTTCCTTGAAAGAAGTGGTTATCTTTGATCTAAGATCATAGTCAATTTGAGGTGACCCTTCATGAAGGACCAGTGGAATAGATACCTTGATGCACTATCCTTTTTCTCCTTATCAAGTTTCCTAATTAGGCACACTCCATGAGAAGATAGACAGCAGAGGATCTTATGAATATAGCCTGCACAGAGCAGTCTCCTGTGGCAGAGAGCAAGGGTGGAGAAGGGTAGGATTAACATTGAGATGCAAACAAAATACCTAACACAGAAGTCCTTTCTAAAGTGACCTTTTTTTTTCTCTCTGTGGTTCTCGGGTTCTTTTTTTCTTTTTTTATTGTAAACAAATGGGATACATGTTGTTTCTCTGTTTGTACATGGAGTAAAGGCATACCATTTGTGTAATCATAAATTTATTTAGAGTAATGTTGTTTCATTCATTCTGTAATTTTTTCTCTTCCCCCACCCCCTCCTCTCTTTTCCCTCTATACAGTCCTTCCTTCCTCCATTCTTGCCCCCCTCCCTAACCCTAACCCTAAACCTAACCCTAACCCTAACCCTAACACTAACCCCTCCACCCCCCATTATGTGGCATCATCTGCTTATCAGTGAGATCATTTGTCCTTTGGTTTTTTTGAGATTGGCTTATCTCACTTAGCATGATATTCTCTAGTTTCATCCATTTGCCTGCAAATGCCATAATTTTATCATTCTTTATGGTGGAATAATATTCCATTGTATATATATACCACAGTTTCTTTATCCATTCATCAATTAAAGGACATCTAGGTTGGTTCCACAATCTGGCTATTGTGAACTGAGCAGCTATGAACATTGATGTGGCTGTATCTCTGTAGTATGCTGATTTTAAGTCCTTTGGGTATAGGCCAAGGAGTGGGATAGCTGGGTCAAATGGTGGTTCCATTCCAAGCTTTCTGAGGAATCTCCATACTGCTTTCCAGAGTGGCTGCACTAATTTGCAGCCCCACCAGCAATGTATGAGTGTACCTTTTTCCCCACATCCTCGCCAACACCTATTATTGCTTGTGTCCTTGATAATCACCATTCTAATTGGGGTGAGATGGAATCTTAGGGTAATTTTGATTTGCATTTCTCTTATTACTAGAGATGTTGAACATTTTTTCATATATCTGTTGATTGCTTGTAGATCTTCTTCTGTGAAGTGTCTGTTCGTTTCCTTAGCCCATTTGTTGATTGGATTATTTGTATTCTTCGTGTAGAGTTTTTTGAGTTCTTTATAGATTCTGGAGATTAGTGCTCTATCTGAAGTATGGTTGGCAAAGATTTTCTCCCACTCTGCAGGCTCTCTCTTCACATTACTGATAGTTTCCTTTGCTGAGAGAAAGCTTTTTAGTTTGAATCTATCCCAGTTGTTGATTCTTGCTTTTATTTCTTGTGCTATGGGAGTCCTGTTAAGGAAGTCTGATCCTAAGCTGACATGTTGAAGCTCTGGACCTACTTTTTCTTCTATAAGATGCAGGGTCTCTGGTCTGATTCCGAGGTCCTTGATCCATTTTGAGTTGAGTTTTGTGCAGGGTGAGAGATAGGGGTTTAATTTCATTCTGTTACATATGGATTTCCAGTTTTCCCAGCACCATTTGTTGAAGAGGCTATCTTTTCTCCATTGCATATTTTTGGTCCTTTTGTCTAATATGAGAAAATTGTATTTATTTGAGTTTGTGTCCATGTACTCTATTCTGTACCAGTGATCTACCTGTCTTTTGGTACCAATACCATGCCGTTTTTGTTACTATTGCTTTGTAGTAGAGTTGAAGATCTGGTATTGTGATACCCCCTGCTTCGCTCTTTCTGCTAAGGATTGCTTTAGCTATTCTGGGTTTCTTATTCTTTCAGATGAATTTCATAATTGCTTGCTCTATTTCTGTAAGGTACATCATTGGAATTTTAATTGGAATTGCATTGAATCTGTATAGCACTTTTAGTAGTATGGCCATTTTGACAATATTAATTCTGCCCATCCAAGAACATGGGAGATCTTTCCATCTTCTAAGGTTTTCTTTAATTTCTTTCTTTAGTGTTCTGTAGTTCTCATTGTAGAGGTCTTTCACCTCTTTTGTGAGATTGATTCCCAAGTATTTTATTTTTTTCGATGCTATTGTGAATGGGGTAGCTTTCCTAACTTCTCTTTCTGAATATTCATCACAATCAAGTGGGTTTTATCCCAGGGATGCAAGGTTGGTTCAACATCCAGAAATCAATAAATGTCATTCACCATATCAACAGACTTAAAGTTAAGAATCACATGATTATTTTGATAGATGCAGAAAAAGCATTCGATAAAATACAGCATCCCTTCATGCTTAAAACACTAGAAAAAATAGGGATAGTGGGAACATTCCTTAACATTGTAAAGACCATCTACGCTAAGCCCATGGCCAATATCATTCTAAATGGTGAAAATCTAAAAGCATTCCCCCTAAAAACTGGAACAAGGCAGGGATGCCCTCTTTCACCACTTCTGTTCAATATCATCCTTGACACTCTAGCCAGAGCAATTAGACAAACCAAAGAATTTAAAGGGATACGAATAGGAAAAGAAGAACTCAAACTATCCCTGTTCGCTGATGACATGATTATATATTTAGAGGAACCCAGAAATTCCACCAGAAAACTTTTAGAACTCATAAGTGAATTAAGTAAAGTAGCAGGTTACAAGATCAATGCTCATAAATCCAATGCATTTTTATACATAAGTGATGAATCTAAAGTGACCTTTGAACAGAAACATGAATTGAGAAGAATCCAGATAGTCCGAAAGGGCTAGAAGAGACAAATGGCCTTGAAACTTGCTCTCAGTAATGTGGCTGAAGAATAGGGTATGGAGGAGGTCATAGTGGTATCAGAGATCTCTGCTGGGGGCATCACCATATGGGATTTTGTAGGCCATGGTAAGGACTTGGTTGGCATTCCAGGTGCCAGGGGAAGATCTTGGAGGAATAACATGATCTGACGTATTAGTAAAAACAACATGCTAAATGCCATGTGGAAGATAGATTAGGCAAGAATAGAAGCAGGGGAGTAAGGAGTTATCTATTGTACTCTAAACAGAAGAGAGGATGGTGGCTTGCACTAGATTGTGGAGAGGAGTAGAGAGAATTGGAAAGGGCAGGAAATGGACTTTTCTTACTTTTGTTCTAAGAGTGTTCAGCACTGGGTCTTTCTCACAGTATACACTTAGTAAACATGTGCAAAACGATGGGGTTAAAAACTGCTTCTTTTTGTGGTGCTTGCCTGTAATCCCAGGGGTTCAGGAGGCAGAGGCAGAAGGATCTTGCGTTCAAACCCAGTCTCAGCAAGAGTGAGTCGCTAAGCAACTCAGTGAGACCCTGCCTCTAAATAAAATACAAAATAGAGTTGGGGATGTGACTCAGTATCTGAGTGCCCAAGTTCAATTCCCAGTACCAAAATTAAAATAAAAAGTTTCTTTTTTTTCCTCTTAATAGAATGTTCATCCTATCTCTGTAGCTAGTGCAGTACTAGAGGTTTGATAAATGTTACTAAATAAAAGCTGTGCTGCCAATGGAGAATTTGAGAAGAATTCTAACCTTTCAGCATTTGAAAGCATACTTGTATTATCTAATTTGGTAACTTACTGGAGAACGGCAAAGTCTGGCTATTTATTTGGTAGTCTGTTCCTTCTTCCTTCCACTTCCTCAAGTTGGTGTCCTCTCCCGCCTCTGGGATGGCCTTTCCCTTCTCACCCTGAAGTAGGGCAGAAGAGGCTGGACACCGAAAGAATTTTCAGGAAACAGGTTTATTGACTGCAGCATTCAGAGGTGTCTCTTGCCTAAGAATTCTTCCTCTGAACAAAGATTTTGAAAATTTTTTGGACTTTATACCCAGTTGTGGGGGGACATTTTGGAGGTTCACATGGCAAGTACTTTTTTGTTCCATATTTTTTTGTCTCATTTTACACATTTTACCACAAAAGCAGGAGTAACCTAAATTTTGCAGTTAAACTTAACTTTTACAAGACAGAGCAACAGGAAATAGCATGTCAAACCCCACTGAACCCTTCTGCCGAGGTCTTGACTGATATGACAAGAGGAGCAGCTTAATTATGGCAAGGGTCTTTTGGGTGGGGGTACCCGGTCTGCTTCATTCCCCTTTTGATTATTGTTACTTAATTATTTAAATCAAGGGTCATCATCTTCCTCTTATCCTCTTAGTTTAAAACTCTATGTAATGGGGGAAACTTAGTTGTTCTCTTTTTTTCTGACAGCCGCTTCTGTAGTAGACACAATAGTTCTAATGTAAAGGGGAGCCAAACGTGGGAGCTATAAACAGGTTAACAGCAGAATACCTACTCTACCAATTAAGATTTTAAGTTCATCAAGAGTTGAAAACCATCTTCCAAATAGTAAGATTGGATTCCAAGCTTTAATATCCTTCCAGGTTGCATACGTGCTAGTTTTCTGATACTGCTGGCTACGTCTTTAACTGTCTCTCCATTGTCATCTCTTTGGATGTAGCCGTCTGAACTGTCGAACTTCTTACACATTTCCCCTTCCTTCCTCAGCTAGTAGGTATTCTGTTGCTAAGCCATTTTGATAGATGGCCAGCCTGGTTCTTTTGTGCATCTGTGTGCATCTGGTTCTGTTGTGTGGATAGGAGGACAAAGCCTGTAGCAGTTTGATTAGTAATAATTTCCAGTACAGTTTGTAAGGGAATAATCCAGTTAGCATGTAAACAGGAGTTCTATATCCTTAATTGTTGTGCTGTGCCTAGGTAGCAGGACCATAAGTGGTAATAATCTTTTGGGGTAGACAGTCATCTTTACCCTAGTTTGTCGACCCCTTTTTATGGTCTTAGAGCTTTCTTTTTAATTGTATTTTATTTATTTTTTTTAATTTAAAAAATTTTAAAATTGTTCTATTTAGTTAAACATGACATCAGACTGCATTTTGATTCATTGTACACAAATGGAGTACAACTTTTCATTTCTATGGTTGTACATAATGTAGAGTCACACCATTTGTGTAATCATACATATGGTAATGATATTTGTCTCATTCCATCATCTTTCATTTCCCTTGCCCCCTCCCCTCTCCTCATTTCCCTCTACACAATCCAACTTTCCTCCATTCTTCCCTTAACACCCCACCCTCTGTTGTATATCAGCATTCAATTATCAGAAAAAAAAATTTGGCCTTTTGGGTTGGTTTATTTCACTTAACATGATATTCTCCAACTCCATCCATTTACCTGAAAATGCCATTATTTTTTTCTTCTTTATGTCTGAGTATATATATCACAGTTTCTTTATCCATTCATCTATTGAAAGGTATGTAGTTTGGTTCCACAATCTAGCTAATGTGAATTGAGCTGCTATGAACATTGATATGGCTGCATCACTGTAGTATTCTGATTTTAAGTCCTTTGGGTATAGGAGTGGGATAGCTGGGTCAAATGTTGGGTCCATTCCCAGTTTTCTGAGGAATCTCCATACTGCTTTCCAAAGTGGCTGCACCAATATGCAGTTCCACCAACAATGTATCAATGTACCTTTCCCGCCACATTCTTAACAACAATTATTATTCCTTGTATTTTTGATAATTGCCATTTTGACTGAAGTTGAGATGAAATCTTAGAGTAGTTTTTTCTTTCTTTTTTTTTTTTTTTCCCCTTCTCTGAGGCGCCAGGGATTCGAACTGCAGCCCTTGGACATGCTAGGCGAGCGCTCTGTAACACAGGCTATTTCTTCAGCTCCCTTGGAATAATTTTGATTTGCATTTCTCTAACTGCAAGAGATGATGAACATTTTATCATATGTTTGTTGATTGATTACATTTCTTCTTCTGTAAAGTGTCTGTTCAGTTCCTTAACCCATTTATTGATTGAGTTATTTGTTTTTTGGTGTTGTTTGAGTTCTTTATATATCCTGGACATTAGTGTTCTGAGGTGTATGTGGCAAAGGTTTTTCCCATTCTGTAGGCTCTCTCTTCACATTATTGATTGTCTCCTTTGCTGAGAAGAAGCTTTTTAGTTTGAATATGTCCCATTTATTGATTCTTAATTTTACTTCTTGTGCTTTAGGAGTCTTGTTAAGGAAGTCAGGTCCTAAACCAATGTGGTGAAGATTTGGGCCTATTTTTTCTTCTATTAGGGTCTCTGTGCTACTGCCTAAGTCTTTGATCCACTTTGAGTTGAGTTTTGTGCAGGTTGAGAGATAGGGGTTTATTCTCATTCTTCTGCACATGGATTTCTAGTTTTTGTAGAAATGTTGACTCAGAACAGTCTCAAGTGTCGTTTGGCCAGTGTGCGCTCCCGTATGGATCTGTCTGTTGAAGGCAGGGCGAGAGTCTCAGGGATGGTTATGTAGCCATCAGAAAATCTCCTCTATCCTCCTGGGAGATACCTTTTTTGTTCAGTCTTCAACCAGTTACTTTCATGTTGGGAATATTTTGACTCCCATTCTGTCAGAGGGTCAGTAAGTAGGACCGCGTTTAACCTGGAACTGGATTTCCTGTCTGTTTCTTGCAGGCAGCTAACCTTGCTTCTCTGTGTGCTCTTTTGTTGCCCTGAGCAACCATCGTGTTCCCTTTTGGTGGCTCCAGCAATGTATACCTGCAACATCCTGAGTGCCCATACTGCATCCAAAAGATTAAGAATTTTCTGTCTATATGTTATGCCTTTTTTTCCCTCAGTTAATTAGCCCCCATTTTATCATATAAGTTCTCGTGAACATAAAGGGTGGTAAAGGCATATTTTGAGTCTGTGTAAATATTGACACAGAGTTCTGTTGTCCATTGGAGTGTTGGGGCAGAGTGATAAGTTCTGCCTTTGGAGCTGAAGTTCTGTGAGGAGAGACTTTGCCTGAGTGGTGGAGTCCAGAGTGTCCATTGTATACCTAGGAAGATGTATTCTGTCATCTAAAAACTGCTTTCATCTGTGAAGTACTTCACATCAGGATCCTTGAGGGCCTGGTCTGTCAGGTCTGGTCTACTGGAGAACTAGAGAACACTTTTGACCTCAATGCAGCTGTGATCAGGTTGCCCAGACCTGATGGTCAGCAAAGTTGCTGGATTTAGAGTTTAGATAACTTCAACACGGATATGTGGATTTTCCCATAAGATACCCTGGTATTTGACTATCCTCACAGTAGTCAGTCAATATTGTCCTTTGTACTCTAACCAGAAGGGCTGTGGTTGCGAGGGCCCATAGACAAGATGGCCAGCCTTGAATCATTGAGTCCAGACAGACAGGCCACTCGATGGTGCCATGTTCCAACATTTGAGTTAGGACCCCCTACAGCTATTTCAGACCATGTACGGACATACGGAAAGAAAGGCTTTGTGAGGTCAGGGAGTCCTACTCCACATACACTGGGGAGTGTTTGTTTAATGTCCTTAAAGGCCTTTTGTTGTGTTGGCTCCCACATTAGAGGATCCCATTCCCCCCGCTTTGCAGTTTCATAGAGGGGTTTTGCCATAACTGAAAAGTTGGGGATCCATATCTGGCAGAATTTGGCAGCACACAGGAAATTTCTGATCTGATAGTGGGTAGAAGGGGCTGGAATTGAGCGAATTGTCTGTTCCCTCTTGGGGCCCAGTTGCCATTGTCTCTGAGTCAGATAGAAACAGAGGTACTTGAACTTTTTTTTCACAGATGTGGGCTTTCTTCTTCGAGACTTTGTAGTCGGTTTCACTCAGGAGGGAGAAGTAGTTGTGTCCCCTTCATGCCATCTTCTCAGGTTGCTTTGACCTGCAACAGATCATCTACATTTTGGAGCAACATGTACCCATATCAGAGGCCCACATCCATGTCATTTTGCAGGAAAGACTTTTAAATCTGTAGCCAGCGTTGTCCCAAAGATGGTTAGTGAGTTTTTGAAGCCCTGTCGCAGCCTGGTCCAGGTCAACTGGCCTTCAGTTGGGGGCATTTTTTTCTTCCAGTGGCCCTCTAGATGACAGTAGGCATTTCGACTTGGTTTCATCTTAGTCCCCAAGTGAGGTATTTCCTTCATTCAGGCCTTCCTTTGGCCCTGTTTCTGGTCCTGGATTTGATATTTGTTTTGGCTTTTTCCTGGTGGGACCCACCCCCCAACTTTGAGTGACCTCTGGGTTAGTGGTAGAGGCAGCTGCAAGGAGACCCATCCTCTTCCTCTCATTGAGCCACTAGGTCTCAGTTGATGAAAACTGTGGCGGCCACTTCAATCAGCAAACCAGCATTCTTTTAGCAAAGTCCAGCAAGTCCTCTAGTTTTTGTAGCTTTTGGTGAATGCCTCTTGGGGTTTGTTCTATCCACTGGTTATCTGGTGCCTCAGGATCAGAGGGAGGGAAGGGTCAGAAGGGGAAGGCCCTGCACAGTCACTCATAGAACTGGCTGGGGTTTTCATCAGACTTTTGGAGTACTTCTGATATCTTGTTCATGTTTAGGGCTCTCCTTTCCCCTTCTTTTAGGCTGCCTACAAGGACCTCTTGATATTTCTTTACCTTCAGGAGATCTTCGTCTTTGTTGGATTCCCACCCTGAGTCTGAGTTGGGGCAATGAGCCTGGACATAGGCTTAGATGTTGTCTTATGTGTCCAGAGCATGTTCCTCTAGCCACTTTAAAGCTGCTTGTGTCACTCTTCTATGCTCCTCTGTCAACTCAGGTGGGTTGGTGGGTCTGGATAATGGACTGATCAGATCAATCATGGCCCAGGGCTTCTCCATGGAGGAGGAAGTATGATTTTTCCAGTTTAAGAGATCAGTGGTGGTGAAAGACTGGCATGGTCTGCCTTGGACATTTCCCTCCTGGTCAAGATAGACAGGTCTTTTGTTCTTTCATAGGGGCATCTGGAGAGCTCTTGTCTGGGTTGTGGCTCTGGTTTTAGGACAAGTCTCCCACCTTGGTCTTGGGAGGCAGTGGAGTCTTTGGTTCTGGGGAAGCCTCTGGCACTGAGGACATCAAGGAGGGAGGAATAGCCAGTGTTGAGAGGCCACCATTGAGGGGACTGATAGGACAGACTGCTGTCTTAGTGGTCTCAGGAATGTCAGGTAGAGTGGTATGTAAGGTGGTGGGGTCTCTTCTGGTTCATGGGGAAAATTGGTTTCCTTTCTGTCTTTTATTCTCAGGTTTTTCTGTTTAGTTCCCTTTAGTTGGGTTTTAGAGGCCATTATAGTCTGAGCTAACATCAACTTGGATTGTCCTTCTAGACAGTCTGTCAACCAAGGAAGCTGTCCCTGTTTTATCTCTTGCCAGCAATCAATACAAGGTAATTGGTCTGGGTGTCCAGGGGTTCTGACAACTATTAAAAGGACCTCACCAATGGCACTTTTGTCTTAAGATCCTTCTGGTGGCCATCCCACTTCAAAGGCTGACCATTCTAATGTGCAAAGTATATAACCTTCGTGGAGTGAGCTTCACCCCACAGTTACCATTAAAACCTTTCTTAAAGTTTTCTAACATACATTTCAAAAGACTCAGTTTTCTTTGTGTGCCTTCCATGTGTTACCCTGCATTGGTGTCGCACACTTAGGCAAGACTCACTTTGTCCATCTCCAGCCATTCTCCTCACAGGTACTTAGGATTCTCTTAGTCCTGCAGGTTGGTATCAACCCCTGACCGAGAGCTTCCTCCTAGATGTTGGCTGGTGGACTTCTGCCACAGACTGTATGAGGTACCACGGAACCTCAGATTGGGACTCCGTACTTGAGTTGGGTCAGAACCCTTTCCTTGTCTTTCACACAGACATGGTCAGAGTAAAATTTCTATACTACCCCAATCCCAAAAGTTCCACAATTAAAAGGGAATCGCAGTTTCCCTTCTGCTCCTTGACCCTGAACAGAGACTACTTAGGTGACTACTGAGGTCCTTTTCTGCTCCAACTCCTTTTGGAGGTTACTGAGGACCCTCAGAGATTGATCAAACCTCTCTTCCACCCACTTAGGCCCCTATGGGGAAGTCAGGTGGGCTACCACTAATGAATCCGGGTCCTACCTGTTCAGTTGGATGATGCTGCAAATCCCCAAGTCCTGGTTCCTGTTCCTTGTGGGTTCCATTGTGTTCTGAGGCAGTATAGCACATCATGTTTACTTCCTTAATAGCAAGAAAACAGACTGGTTGAAAAATGACCAAAGGACCTGTATACACATTACTCGAAAGAAGACATACAAATGACCAGTAGATACATGAAAAAAAATATATCAGGGAAATATAAATTAAAACCAGTATGAGATATCACCTTATTCCTGTTAGAATGGTTATTAAAATCTCCTTCCTTTTAATTGCTCTGGTGGAGGGTGAGGTGGTGATGTAAATTAAATATGAAAGGAATGCTGTCCACATTATTTCAATACTCTTTATCAATAGACTTTTGCCTTTATAAACTTGAGAAATTCTTCATTCTTTGTTACAATTTTAATGAATAAAAAAGCAGACTTGTGTTGCATAAAATTAGCATATAATTTTATTTTGATAATAGAAAAATAATAATTTGTGTGTGACTGAGTTGATTTGTTGATCAGAAAGATAATTATGCTTCTGTAATTTAAAAAAAATATTCTTTTTAAAACTAGATCATCATCTCATGGAATACTTCCTGGAGAAAAGAAATATTTTCTCAGAGTTCCATTATATGAACGTCAATTACGGTGTCCCAGCTTACCTTTGAAGTTAGATTTTGATAAATTTGTGGAAAGTAAGGGAGGAATACCAAGAAATACTGATTTTCGGACATGGGTTGCTGATATATTCATTAAAGATAAGCTTCCAAAAAAATCCCCACCAGACGTTAAAACTTCTATTGAAAAGGAGCTTCCTGAAAAAGTTGAAGAACCACCAAAACTAAAATTAAGTGATTTTTTGGGATGTGATCTTCCATCAAAGGTCATTGAGCATTGTAAATCTGAAGTGGAAACCTTGACTGAGCAAATAAATAATAAGAAGATGCTTCCTGCAGTTGCATATTGCAGGCGTGGAGCTATTTATAGGCATCTGGGAATGTTACAGAGTTCCATGAGTGATTTACAGGAAGTAAGTTTTTTAAATAAAAAGAACAATACCACTTGCATTGCTTTTAATTATATGGTAATTTTTACTGGAGTTTTCAATAATGACTAATTATATAGTATGTGAGATTTCAAAAATGCAATTATTGGCTTTTTCAAATAATTAGCATTAAAACACTATATTTTTGTTTGTCAGATTGAATGCTTTATTTTATATTATATACACACAAAGCAATTGGGATTGATGGTGCTTGAAAAATTTATTTGATAAGGTACCTGTTTTTAGCAAATCAACTTTAACCAAATTTATGCATATGTTTTCTAGGCTATACTTTTGGAGCCAATGCTTCTCAATGCCTTTTGGCACCGACATTTCATTTATCTTTTCCAAGACAGAATTAATGATGCTTTGGATGATTTGAATTATATAAATAAATACAATAAAAATAATGCAGGTGGGTTGTCTGTGTAGACAGTTATTTTACCTGTATTATTATCTCACTTTTTGTCATTTACTGTTATTATAAAGATACATAAATCAATAGATATACATTTTGCAGAAATGGATGTGATTTTCCTCAGTTAGCTTTTTTTTACTCTGAATATTCATACAATCCTATATTGTTTTCCAAATACTCATCATGGTTTGAAATAGTCATCTCCTTGAATTGATTCCTTACTGCTTATCTCACAAGAAGTATATGAACTTAGAAGTTTTAGTTTTATAAGTGATCCACAAATCTTTTCTTAACCAAAAATCTGGTTCAGAGTCATAGTATTGCTGGGACTTCTTGGATCAAATCTGTATGTTTGCCCTATGTACCCTCTTCTAACCCTCTTGAACCACCAGACATGGAACAGCCTAGAAATGAGGCTTTTCTTTGTACCCCAGTACCCAGACATAACTCAGGGTTCAATATGAGCTTAACGATTGTTTAATGACCTATGTTAATCTCTGCTAAAAGCTCATAAAATTTTGTGCTGTCAAAACCTAACTTTTTACTATAATCATTGAAAAGAGTACGAAACATTTTAGACATAAAAAAAGGTAAAAGGTAAATTGGCAATTTTTGTCACTTTCAAATTGAGAGAATACTTTTAACCACAAGTGAGTATTTATCCAACTTTTGAGGACAAATTTGGCTTTGCTGAAATTTTTAAAAAATTAAATAAAATGATTAAGAAAGTATAAAAGAGAAAATTATTTTAGAACCACATTTTTTTCTAGGTGTGGTAGCACATGACTTTAATCCCTGTGACTCAGGAGGCTGAGGCAGGAGGATCACAAGTTTGAGGTTGCCTGGGCACCTCAGTGAGATCCTGTCTCAAAATAAAAGGGATGCGGATGCAGCTCAATGGTCAATCCTTCCCCAATGCCACCCCCAACCCACACACATATATAATTATTTTTTTAAATCACACGTTTAGAGAGATAATAATGTTTTAAAATTTTTATTCTTAATTGAAGAATTGTAACACTTAATTTTACCTTCTATTCTTCTTTAGATGCTTATTTGTCAAAGGCGGAAATTTTCAGGAAAAAAGAAAACATCGCTTTGGCAATTCTAAATTACACCCAGGCAATTAAGTGCAGGCCCACAGATGCTGATAGCTATTTCAGGAGGGGTGAGATGCATGAAAACGCAAACAGAGTACTGGCCATTGATGACTTTTCTAAAGTAAGCTTTATTACATATGTTGCTGCCATTTATATATTTTAGATCATGATATTCTCATTCTCGTAGTATAGCAAGTTTTTGAAAGTCTTTTCATATATTTTATATAATCAATATTAATTTATTACAGGTTATGAACTAGAACTTTCATTATTGGTATTGATGTTAATATTTCAATGATTTTTCAAAAAATATTGGTAAATGGATTTCCCTTCTTGAACTTGAAACAGCAGTTAAAGAAGTTGCTTCTTACCTTCAGACGATAGAGAAAATTATTTTCTACTTTTTAATAGCTTATTCTCTTTTGCAGGGGGAATCTACCTGCTCTCAAAGAAGCTGTAGTCACTGTTTTATTCATTCATTCATTAACTCACAAATATTTATCAACTAAGGCACTGGATAATGCAGTGGGTAAATGTTGGTGAATAAAATAGACATTTTCTGCTTATATAGAGTTTATAGTTTCAAGGACAGATATAAACACATACATGAATACATAATAGCAAATTATGATGGATGCTGGATGGAAATAAGGACAGCGGGAGAATATGTATATTTGGTTGAGGATGTCAGAGAATTTCCTTGAGGAAGTGGGCTTTTAGCTGAACCATACTTTGTGGCTACAGAGGCAAGGTAAAATATTCTCCTGACTCCAGGAAAATATATAACTCTGATCTTCTGATTTTTAATTTCAAATTCTTTGTCCTTAGTAGAACTGAGAATTTAGAAGAAATTAAGTAATTTAACTTACCATATTGCCAGTTGCCCCATTTCTTAATCCATCTCTGATGGTTTAGTCACTGCCTTGACACTCTTCTGCTTGAGGAGCACAAGTTTTATAACTTCTGGTTTAGAAGTGACCAAAAATCCCTTTGAAGATGTTGAAATGATTAGATTATTGATTCCATCCCTCTCCCTGGCACCATACTTTAAAAATAGATCAATACAGCACCAGGAGGTTTCAAAATCTTTAGTGTCTTGTTCCTATTCTCTTTTAAAATCATGGTAACTTTTGTGCTTCAGTTGTTCCCAACTGAAGAACTTTACAACCGAGCACATAATGATTTAGTTTGTCCCCCTATGGCTTTGTATGTCTAAGTGAAATGAACGAACCAAGCTACCACCAATTAATTTTTTTTCATCATTTTAGAGACTAGATTAATCCATATTTGGTTTGATTGAATCAGCATTGATGTAGCCTAATATACTTCATCTTTAATTAGGATAAAATGCTGTGAGAGATACAACGTGACCCAATTTCTAGTTGAACAATGCATTTATGAATTATTATGGTAAAAATTTTGGTGGGCAAAAGCCTTGACTTCTTATACATGCTGTTTCTTTTTTTAATCTCAAAAGATATTACCTTTCAAGATGATGGATGGGTTTCTTAATACAGTCGTTAAGTGTAAATGTGAAAATTTTGGCATCTCAAAGTGGTTTTCTTATATGTAATCTGAATTTGCTATGTGACTATGTATATGGTTTCTTAAAGTATGTAACATGTTTATATACCTCTCCATGCCCCTGTAGTGTATTTTTCATGATCCCCAAAGAGTAGATGCATTGTTGAAACGTGGAATGTTTTACTATGAAAATGAAAATTGGATTTCAGCCATACAGGATTTTACAACTTTGTTAGATATAGAGCCCAAAAATTTGCAAGCAAGGTAAGAATTACTTTAGGCGTGTTGTTTTGAAATTATTATTCTTTGAAATATATTTTCAGGAAAGAAGAGTGCTTGAAATGCATCCAATAACCCTTTAGAAATAATCAATTCCAGTGCCACCTGATGGTAGTGAATAACTTAATTCAATAGGCATAAATGACAATTGAATTATTTTATTTGTACTTCCTAAATACTAGTTACATTGTAAATTTCAAAAGCATTGGCTACCACCTATATTTTTCTTTCTCAAATTCCCTTTTCAAACATATCCTTTGAATAAAAAGAATGGTTTATATGTATTTTTTGTAAAATATTACTATGTCTTGTATATTAAACTTTTCTTTCAACTTTATTGCGCATAATACAGTTCTCATTTTGTTGTTTTCCTTTAAACTGAACTCTGTTTTGAAGAGGTATAAAATTTGCATATAGTCAGGTCTCCTCATCTCTTCCCTTACAATTTTTTTATTGGTGCCCTCGTTCATTCATTCATTGTACCCTAGTCATTCAGTAAAGCATGCATCCAGAAAAGCACATGAAAGGGAAATGTACGCCTTAATGATTAATCACCATGTGAATGTCCCTGTAACCATCACCAAGTCAAGAAGACATTTTCAGCTCTCTGGAAACTTCTGAATCTTTGCCTCCCTCAGAGGGGAAACAATGTCCCCACTCTTATTTTAATCACTCGTGTGTAGTTTTTTATAGTCACAGCACACAAGTGTGCATCTCTAAATATTCTTAGTTCAGGTTTGCCTATTTTTTTGAGTGTTACATAAATGGAGTGATATGATAGTGTTCTTTCAGGTCTAGCTTCTTTCACTGAATATAGTGCACATATCATGAGGCTCTGGCTTCCATACATTACAATTCATTTATCCATTTAACTGGTGATGGATTTTTGAGTCCAGCTTTCAATGATGAGTAGTTTTCCCTTGAACATTCTTGTGCATGTCACTGGTACTACCATGACATATTTCTGTTGTATATAAAATGTCTGGTTGATAGTGTTTGCAGATGTGCAACTTTGGGGCTCAGTTGTTTTTCCAAAATGGTTATACTATCAGAAGTATATATGGGTTCCACACAAGTAGTTAGTATTATTATGTGACTTTCATATTTTAGTCATCCTTCTGCATATGTAGTATGACCCTATTGGATCTAAGTTTTCATTTTCTTCATTACTAACATGATTGCACATTTTTCATATATTTATTAACTATTAGATTTCAACTTTGCTTCTTTCTCATTAATTTCTAAAAGTTCTTGTGTTTTCTTGATAGGGGCCTTTTGTTGGTTATATTTACAGCAAATGTTTTTTCCCATTCTTGATTGTCATTGTACTCTTTAAATATTGTCTTTTGATAAAGAGTTCTTAATTGTAAAATGGTCTGATATATCAGGTTTTTTTCTTTAAGATTCATGCTTTTTATGTTATATAGGAAAGTTTTTTCCTACCCTATTTTTATAATCATTTAAAATTTGAGTCTGATAAATTAAAATGATTGGCATTATTATATTAAGTTGAATTTTTGTAGAATTGAGCCGAAAACATATCTATTGTCCTTTCAATATTTTTCTTCTGTTAGTCTTGTAATTTTTTAAGTTATTATCAATTTTTATGTGAACGGTATTTGTTATGTCTCATTAAAATTCGTGTGTTTCAGAATAATATTTGTATGCATATATGGGTACAATATGATGTTATTATTTATAAATACGTATATATATAAACAAATGTTATGTATATATCTCAACCATTAGTTGAAGTGGCTATCTTTTCTCCAATGTATGTTTATGATGCCTTTGTCTAGTATGACACAGCTGTTTTTTATGTGGGTTTGTCTCTGTATCTTCTATTCTGTACCATAGGTCTTCATGCCTGTTTTTTTTTTTCCATCCCCCACTCCCTCTCACCCCATTTTCCTCTACACCTTCCAAAGTTCCTTCATTCTTCTTTCCTCCACCCCCACCATTCCCTCTTGTTATATATTGTCATCCACTTATCAGAGAAAACACTTGGCCTTTGGTTTTGGAGGATTGGCCTATTTCACTTAGCATGACATTTTCCAACTTCATCCATTTACCAGCAAGTGCCATAATTTTATTCTTATATATATCACAGTTTCTTTATCCATTCATCAATTGAAGGGCATCTGGTTGGTTCCATAATCTAACTATTGTGAATTGAGCTACTATAAACATTGATTTGACTGCGTTACTATAGTATGCTAATTTTAAGTCCTTTGGGTATAAACTGAGGAGTGGGATAACTGGGTCAAAAGGTGGGTCCATTCCAGGTTTTCTGAGTAATCTCCATACTGCTTTCCAGAGTGACTGCACCAATTTACAACTCCACCAGCAATGTATGAGTGTGCCTTTTTTCCCCACATCCACACCAACACTTATTATTGCTTGTGTTCTTGATAATAGTCATTCTAATTGGAGTTAGATGAAATCTTAGGGTGGTTTTAATTTGCATTTGTCTAATTACTAGGGATGATGAGCACTTATTCATACATTTGTTGATCACCTGTATATTTTCTTCTGTGAAGTGTCTGCCCATTTCCTTAGCCCATTTATTGATTGGGTTCTTTGTATTTTGTGTGTAAAGTTTTTTAAGTTCTTTATAAACTTTGGAGATGAGTGCTCTGTCTGAAGTGTGTGTGGTAAATATTTTCTCCTACTCTGTAGGCTCTCTTTTCACATTATTGATTGTTTCCTGTGCTGAGAAAAAGCTTTTCAGTTTGAGTCTATCACATTTATTGATTCTTGCTTTTATTTCTTGTGCTATGGGGGTCTTGTTAAGGAAGTCTGGTCTTAAGCCAACGTGATGGAGATTTGGGCCTAATTTTTCTTCTATTTGGTGAAGGGTCTCAGGTCTAATTCCTAGATCCTTGATCCATTTTGAGTTAAGTTTTGTATAGGGTGAGAGATAGGGGTTTAAATTCATTTTACTGCATATGGATTTCCAGTTTTCCCAGCACCATTTGTTGAACAGGCTATCTTTTCTCCATTCTAAGTTTTTGGCACCTTTGTCTAGTATAAGGTTACTATACTGATGTGGCTATGTCTCCTTGTCTTCTATCCTGTACCACTGATCTTCTTTCTATTTTGGTGCCAATACCATGCTGTTTTTGTTACTATTGCTCTATGTAGAGTTAAAGTCTGGTATTGTGATACCTCCTGCATCTTTCTTCCGGCCCAGGATTGCTTTGGCTATTCTGGGTCTTTTGTTCTTCCAGATGAATTTCATGATTGCTTTTTCTGTTTCTATGAGAAATGTCATAGGGATTTGAATTGGAATTGCAATAAATCTGTATAGTGCCTTTGGAAGTATGGCCATTTTGATAATATTAATTCTGCCTATCCAAGAACATGGGAGATCTTTCCATCTCCTAAGGTCTTCTTTAATTCCTTCCTTTAATGTTTTGAAGTTCTCATTGTAGCAGTCTTTCACCTCTTTGCTTTGATTGATTTCCAAGTATTTAATTTTTTTTTTTTTGAGGCTATTGGAAATGGAGTTTTTTTCCTCATTTCCCTTTCAGATGTTTCATTGCTTATGTATAAAAATGCTTTAGATTTATGTGTGTTGATTTTATATCCTGCTATTTTGCTGAATTCATTTTTGCGGTCTAGAAGTTTTCTGGTGGAGTTTTTTTTGGATCCTCTAATTAGGGAATCATGTCATCAGCAAATAGTGACAGCTTGAGTTCCTCTTTTCCTATTTGTATCCCTTTAATTTCTTTAGTCTGTCTAATTGCTCTGGCTAGTGTTTCAAGGATGATGTTGAATAGAAGTGGTGAAAGAGGGCATCCCTGTCTTGTTCCAGTTTTTAAAGGGAATGCTTTCAGTTTTTCTCCATTAAGAAAGATGTTGGCTGTGGGCTTAGCATAAATAGCCTTTACAATGTAGAGGAATGTTCCTACTATTCCTATTTTTTCTCATGTTTTGAGCATAAAGGGGTGCTGTATTTTGTTGAATGCTTTTTCTGCATCATTTGAAATAACCATATGATTCTTATCCTTAAATCTATTACATGTATTGATTTATGGATGTTGAACCAACCTTGCATTCCTGGGATGAACCCCATTTGATCATGGTGCACTATCTTCTTAATATGTTTTTGGATGTGGTTTGCCAGGATTTTGTTAAGGATTTTTGCATCTATATTCATCAAGGATATTGGTCTAAAATTTTTTTTTCCTTGATGTGTCTTTGTCTGGTTTGGGTATGAGGGTGATATTAGCTTCATAGAATGAGTTTGGTAGGGTTCCCTCCTTTTCTATTTCCTGGAATACTTTGAAAAGTATTGGAATGAGCTCTTCTTTGAAGGTCTTATAGAACTTGGCTGAGAATCTGTCTGGTCCTGGGCTTTTCTTGGTTGGTAGGCTTTTGATGGCTTCTTCTATTTCATTGCTTGATATTGATCTGTTTAAATTGTGTATGTCCTCCTGGATCAGTTTGGGAGGATCATGTCTCTAGAAATTTGTCGATGTCTTTGGTATTCTCTATTTTGTTGGAAATATAGGTATTCAAAGTAGCTTCTCATTATGTTATGTATTTCAGGGGTGTCTGTCATGATATTTCCTTTTTCATCACGAATTTTAGTAATTTGAGTTTTCTTTCTCCTTCTCTTTGTTAGTGTGGCTAAGAGTTTGTCTATTTCGTTTACTTTTTCAAAGAACCAAGTTTTTGTTTTGTCGATTTTTTGAATTGTTTCTTTTGTTTCAATTTCATTGATTTCAGCTCTGATTTTAATTATTTCCTGTCTTCTACTACTTTTGGTATTGTTCTGTTCTTCTTTTTTTAGGACTTTGAGCTGTAATGTTAGGTCATTTAGTTGTTGACTTTTCATTCTTTTCTTGAATGTGCTCCATGCAATGAATTTTCCTCTCAGTACTACTTTTAGTGTCCCAGAGATTTTGATATGTTGTATCGTTTTTCTCATTTACCTCTAAGAATTTTTTTTAATCTCCTCCCTGGTGTTTTCTGTTATCCATGCTTCATTCAATAGCATATTATTTAGTCTCCAGATGTTGGAGTAATTTTTGTTTTTTATTTTGTCATTGATTTCTAATATCATTCCATTATGATCTGATAGAACACAAGGTAGTATCTCTATTTTTTTGCATTTCCTAAGGGCTGCTTTGTGGCATAACATATGGTCTATTTTCGAGAAGTTTCCATGTGCTGCTGAGAAGAAAGTGAATTCACTTGTTGATGGATGCAATGTTCTGTATATGTCTGTTAAGACTAAGTTATTGATTGTGTTATTGAGTTCTATGGTTTCTTTGTTTAGTTTTTGTTTGGAAGATCTATCCAATGGTGACAATGATGTGTTAAAGTAACCTAGAATTATTGTATTGTGGTCTATTTGATTCTTGGCATTGAGAAGGATTTGTTTTTTTGTACATGGATGCACCATTGTTTGGGGCATAAATATTTCAATCATTATGTCTTCCTGATTTATGGTTCCCTTAAGTAGTATGAAATGTCTTTCTTTATCCCTTCTAACTTTGGCTTCAATCCACTTTATCTGAAATGAGGATGGAAACCGCAGCTTTTTTACTGAGTTTGTGTGTGTGGTAGGTTTTTTCCCATCTTTCACCTTTAGTCTGTGGGTGTCCTTAACCATGAGATGAGTCTATTGAAGGCAGCATATTGTTGGGTCTTTCTTTTTAATCCAATATGCCAGTCTATGTCTGTTGATTGATGAGTTTAGGCCATTAATGTTCAGGGTTATTATTGAGATACGATTTGTATTTCCAGTCATTTGGGCTTATTTTTGGTTTTTAACTTGACTTGTTTTCTCATTTGATTGGTTTTTCCTTTAAGGTAGTTCCTCCCTTTGCTGACCTACATTGTTGTTTTTCATTTCCTCCTCATGGAATATTTTGCTGAGAATATTTTGTAGCGCAGGATACAGAATTTGTAAATTTTTTTAACTTTTGTTTATCATGGAAGGATTTTATTTCATCTTCAAATCTGAAGGTTAGTTTTGCTGGGTATAGGATTCTTGGTTGCAACCATGTTCTTTCAGGACTTGAATTGATGCTGACAATTTTTGCAAACTTATTCATAACTTTTATGGAAGAATGGAACTGAGTTCCATACCCTGTGTTTTTTGTTATTCTCCCCACTCTTTTTATTATTGCATTGATTTTGGTTTAATAATTTTAGTGATAAATTAACTTAGTAATTTTAGTGATAATAGAAATCTTTTTTAAATTTTTAATTTAATTATTTTTTTTATTTTTACAAACTGCATTTTGATTAATTGCACACAAATGGGGTACAACTTTTCATTTCTATGGTTGTAATGATGTAGATTCACACCATTCATGTAATCATACATGTACATAGGGTAATGATGACTGTCTCATTCCACCATCTTTCATACCCTGTCCCTCCCCATCTCATTTCCCTCTATATAATCCAAAGTTATCCATTCTTCTCTCACCCCCCACCCCCTCCATCCCCATTATCTATCATCATCCACTTATCAGAAAAAACATTCAGCCTTTGGTTTTGGGGGATTGGCTTATTTAACTTAGCATGATATTCTCCAAAGCCATCCATTTATATGCAAATGCCATATTTTTCTTTTTTATGGCCGAGTAATATTCCACTGTGTGTGTGTGTGTGTATATATATATATATATATATATATATATATATATATATATTACTGTTTCTTTATCCATTCATCTATTGGAGGGCATCTAGGTTGGTTCCATAATCTAGCTTTTGTGAATTGAACTGCTATAAACACTGATGTGGTCGCTTTAATGTAGTATGCTGATTTTAAGTCCTTTGGGTATAAACTGAGGAGTGGGATAACTGGGTCAAAAGGTGGGTCCATTCCAAGTTTTCTGAGGAATCTCCCTACTGCTTTCCAGAGTGACTAAACCAATTTGCAACTCCACCAGCAGCAAAGTATGAGTGTGCCTTTTTCCCCACATCCATGCCAACACCTATTATTGCTTGTGTTCTTGATAATAGCCATTCTAATTGGAGTAAGATAAAATCTTAGGGTGGTTTTAATTTGCATTTCTCTAATTACTAGAGATATTGAACACTTTTTAATATATTTGTTAATTGCCTGTATATCTTCTTCTGTAAAATGCCAGTCCAGTTCCTTAGCCCATTTATTGACTGGGTTCTTTGTATTTTTAGTATAAAGTTTTGTTCATTATAAAGTTTGGAGATTAGTGTTGTATCTGAAGTGCTTGTGGAAAATATTTTCTCCCACTCTATAGGCTCTCTTTTCTCATTATTATTTGTATTCTTCACTGAGAATAAGTTTTTTAGTTTGAATCCATCCCATTTATTGATCCTTGCTTTCATTTCTTGCACTTCAGGAGTCTTGTTAAGAAGTCTGGTCCTAAGCCAACATGATGAAGGAAATCTTCATCTTTTGAATTTAATAAAAATTCCTTTGAGATTTACCAAAAAATGCAGTGGTGTAATATTTGAGCCATTTATTCTTTAACTATTTCAATGGAATATCTTTTTGTTTCTATTTGGAATTTATTTTTCCTGCAATCTAATTATAAATACTTATATTAATAGGTTTCCTAATTTTGAGGGTTAAATGCCTCTTGGCCAGCATATATTTTTAGAAGGAATATTATATAATTATACCAAATTTTCTTTGTTTCACTTTCTTTATAAAAAAGTTTTTTTTTTTTTAAATTTTTGTTCTGAGAATTGAACCACTGTGTTACATTCCCAACCTTTTTTATTTTTTATTTTAAGACAGTGTCTCCCTAAGTTTCTTAGGGCCTAATTAAGTTGCTGAGGCTGGCCTAAAACTTCCAATCCTCCTGCCTCCACCTCCTGAGTCCCTGGATTACAGGTATATGACACTGCATCTGACAAAAACTTTTAATCTATATTCATAGTAAGACAGATATCTGGTTTTTTCATCAGAATTTGATTTCAATATTTGAATACTTTCTTAAAATAAATTATATTCTGGTTTTTGTTTAGGAAATGGGTCTTTTGTGTTGTTTTTTTCTTTTTTGAACATTAGAAATGACTCACTTCTAAAGTTATCCCAGCTTGAATCCAACCAAAAGTCTTTCAAAAGCAGTTATCATATCTTCAGACCCAAGTTAATTTACCCATGGAGGAAGATATTTCTTATACCCCACCTTTAAGAAATGTTTTATTTATTTATTTTCTGAATGGCACCACCATATAACCCAACTATCCTACTTCTTGGTATGTACCCAGAAGATCTACAATTAGCATGCTGTAGGGATATAGTCACATCAATGTTTATAGCAGTGCAATTCACAATAGCCAAGTTATGGAACCAGCCTAGATGCCCACCATCAGACAAATGTATAAAGAAAATTTGGTATGTATATATAATGGAGTTTTATTCAGCCATAAGGAAGAATGAAAGTATGGCATTTTCTGGTAAATGAATGGAACTGGAGAATATCATGCTAACTGAAGTAAACCAATCCCAGCAAGACAAGGGTTGAATATTTTCTTGCATATGTGGAAGGTAGAATGAAATAAGGAAAAGAAAAGAAAAGAAAAAGGGCATAGGGGAATCCCATGAAGATATAGGTGAGATCAGGGCAGCAGAGAAAGGGGAAGTAGGGGGATGGAGGAGGGACAGGAAAAAGAAAGAATGGTGGAATAAAACTGACCAAACTATTTTATGTACATACATGAACATACCACAGTAAATTTCACCTTTATGTGTATCTATCATGCACTAATTTTAAAAAACTATCAATAAATAAAGACCAGTAAGGTAGCAGAAAATGAACAGGAGGAAGAAGGGAGAGAAAAGGGGAAAACTGGGGACAGAATCGGCACAAATTATATTCCAAGTTTGTATAATTATGTCAACATAAACCACAATATTGTGTATGACTATAATGCACTAATAAAAATTAAAAAATTATGTAAGAGAAAGGAAAGTTTTATGTATTTTCTAATAAATAAGGGTTTTATATTTATTTTTATTTTAATTTAAAATTTTTTTTAGATATACATGACATTAGAGTATACGAGCATACATATATGGACTATAATTTATTCTAAGTAGGATCCCATTTTTGCAGTTATTTGTTTTAATTGTTATTTGTTGCTAAAAATACTACTATTTATATATAGTTGCTAATATTTTATTATATATATGATTTTATATATGTAATCCTTAATTCAAATTCTTACAGTGTAAACCTTTTATAATACTCTGTTGCATGCCATTAAGCCATGCTAATATTTCATACATACTGACTTTTACATCTTTTGTTTGTTATTTCTACTGCCTCGATACTCCAGAGCCTCATCAGTTCACACCTGGGATGTTATATTACACCAAAGCTCTGGAGTGATAAGATTTGATTATCACATAATAATGATCTCGAGTTTCGACAATTTTCTTTCAGAGGTCCCAAATTCTTAAAAATGGCAGAGAAGTTCCTCTAATAAGACAGCAATATCTTAAAATACCTTGAATTAATCTCCTTTTCTCCAACCAATTCAACCTCTTCCTGCAGGAAACATGCCTTTCACTCATGAAATAACCAGAATAGATCAATAACTAGGAAAGAATCTTTAAAAAGAGTTCACAGAAGTTTGGTATCCCACAAATGTAAAAAATAAAATGAAATTAATAAGCATGTAGTTATGATATAGAATGTAATTAGTGAGCATGTAATTTTGTACATAAAGAGTGTACCTTATTTATAAATAAATACATGTGTACATTTGCAATTAACAACATGACTAAACTCCCTTGTAAAGCAAGGAGAATAATCACAAATTGTCATGCAAATATAAAATTAGTTAAATAGGTTTATCAAAAGGAGAAATGTATATGTTGCTATATGTGTTAAAATGATTTTTTTTTCTTTTCTAGGGTACATCGAGGGAGAGCAAATTTTAAAAGGCACCTTTATAAACAAGCAACTGAGGACTTTTCTATTGCAGTTCACTTAGATCCTAATAACTGGTTATCATTCTATTATCGAGCTTGCTTATTTAGAAAGACTAACCCTCTAAAAGCACTACAGGATTATAGCATTTCAGGTATATTGCTTTCAATTGCACATACATAATCATCTGATCTGAGGTTCAGCACCTTATTCTCATAGAGGGGAATACTGATGTGGGTTCACTAATATAATATGTATAATATTATATACTAGTATATATGTATTTATATATTTAAATATATTTTAGATACATACTATTGTATATGTGTGTATACATACCTCTGTGTGTGGTGATATATATATATATATATATATATATATATATATATAAATATAAATATATATATATATATTACATTTATAAACCATGATGATTGAGCTATAAATGTTCTAATATGTCCTTTAGATATGTGTGAATAAATGTGTGCATATATGTTTCTGTGTGTTTGTAAACATGACAAGGGGAGACTATTGTATCAAAGAAATCTTTTGGTAAACTGAGTTCTGGAGAATATTCTGGAAACTTCATTCTATTTCCTAGTCGGCTTAAATGGCATTCACTTGTCCTGGTGATTTGGATCCTATTCTAAGTCAGTCCATGGATTTTTCAAATTCAACATTTTTGATGCTTAAATTAAAAATAGGCTTTTGAGTATTCTCAGTAGCTAAAGTATGTTAACAGCCAAAACTGATCATTTCTTCTTTAGCCTCAGTCAGTGCATCCCTGGTTTATAAGTGTCCAGCACAATTCTTGACCATGAAATCGTCTCCAATGACATGAATTGAGCCTATCCTAACAGACAATCCATCCAGAACACAACACTCCAAACAATGACTATGCACGCCTGGATGCAAAATTGTAGAATCCCATCATTTCTAGATTTTCTTAATCTGGAAATTAAGAAGAGATAGTCAGACTCTCATAGGGAATGAAATCTAAGATGATTGTTGCTTAAATGTTTCTAAGTCCTTTTGCCTCCTGAGGTCACCTTTTCCATTAATATTCAGATAAAATAGCCCTGTTGTCCCCTACGTACTGAAAGGAGTCCAGTGCTCTGGCTTCTATGTCTAAGGACTCTTGGGAAGGTATGCTGAAGATTCTTACTCAATGATCTCATCATCTTTGAGTCTAATTTCTGCTTACAACTAACTCTCCAACATTGCTCGCCTGCTCACTTCTTGTGGCTATTCTTCCCTCTGCTTTGATTCTTCCTAGGTCTTTCCTTCATGTCCCAAAATAACATCAGCACAAACACATCATGCATAATTCAGAACAGTTCAGAGTTCAGAGGATAAATGTGGCACACATAACTTAAAAGATCTCTGTAGGTTTCCCTGGCTCTGTTGGCCCTGTCTACCTGCCACCTGGTTGACTCCATTTCTCTCTGGTCTTTCTCTAAAGACTTTTCCCCCTCATTTCCAGCTTTCGGTTCTTTAGTCCTCCCCTTTCTAGACTATCACAACAATTCAAAATCTCTATTATTTAATTGTTCAGAGTAGACCAGCTTGATTTTGGCTTCAGTCTTTTCATATAGGTTAGTTTATCATCCATAACCAAAAAAGATCCTCAAGATACTTTCTAGGATGATAACAATAATTTCTAACATTTATTGGGCATTTTATTACTGTTCTAAGTACTATATATGGAATATTTTAATGGCAATTCAAACAATTACATCAGGTAGGTGGGTATCATTTAAATTTTACTGATATTAAAGTCAAAGAATAGAGAAGTAAAGTAACTCTAGTATATTGTTCCTTAAGAATTGTTTTAGAGTGATTACCCTTCCCCAAACTTGATAGTGAGAATATTTGTGTCCCAGACTGTGAATATTTTGGGCAACTTTCTTCCTAAACCAGGAAGGGCTAGAGAAGCTTAGAAGATGTGTGTCAAACCTTGTGTAAAACATACCCAACTCACTAATGTATTTTTTAAAGTGAAGGGGAGCCAGTAAGCCAGAGACATGAGATGACTTCTAGGTTGGTTGCTGATGAGAGTTGCACTCAGGCAGCTCTGAGAAGAGGTTCTTTTTACCGTGTGTTTCTGCTTTCTGGGATTCCATAGTCAAGTTGCTTGCCTCATTTCCAGGTTCTGCTTGCCTTGGAGGAGCTCCTTTGCAGCTGCCTCTCCTGGTTTATGAGTAAGACTGACTTTTGTCATATGTCCTGGTCTGGGTTAGTACCTGAGTCTGTTCTTTGGCCAGAAATGGTGTCTTTGTGATTATAGCAGGTCATCAGGGATAATGGCGCCCTTCTGGCTGGAGTTATATTCTATGCCCACTTTACCAATGCCTTGCATCATGACCCTGGTCAATGTACCTTGTCCCCTTGGACCTTAATCTGCTTACCTGGAAAGTTAGTGGACTTTATTAGATTGCCATTGGAATTTCTTCCAGCCTTAATGTGTTTGTGATCCTTAATAGTCACATAGTTACTAATGAACAAATGCATTTTTATGTACAATACTATTTTTTTACTCACCAAATACACTCATCATAGATACATTTTGTTTTATGTAATGTTAAATAAGAATAAGCAATAGAAAGAGTCTAGGCTAAAATTTAACTCAGATATGATTGTTCAGAACCTGAATAAAACATGTTCTTTTATTTTTAAGTTCTCTTAAATGACGGCCATGAGAATTTTAGTTGTTTTCTACATCGGGGCATAGTGTATGTACATCTAAAACTTTGGTGGCTGGCGATTTGTGACTTTGAAACTGTTATTACTCTAGAAAGGTATGTTTTCTTTTCAAACTGGTTTCGCTTTTGTTTAAAATTTAAAAATATAAATAAAAGAACAGGATTTTCCCATTATCATTGATAACTTATTGATAACTTATGAGGCAATTATAAAATCATTCTAGAATTAGAATATTACTAAAATTAGACTACTGCTAAAATAAGAATTGTTTGTGTTAGGTGCTTTTGCAAATTTTAGAGGTTGAATGGGTTTGAAAAGAATTATGTCCATAAATAATAAATCAACAAGCTATTAGAAGGGGTTGGAGAATACCCAGGCTAGACCTTTTAGAAGGTCCTGGAAAACCATCATCAATTTAAAATGACAAATATTCTGCTTAATGTATCATTGCTATGCACAAAATACAACTCGATGGAAAGAAATCCTCTATTTTGAGCTACTGACTTCATTTTTTAGTAGAGCAAAAGAAAAAGCCAATAACATTTAGAGCATAGTTTCAGGAAGGAACACAGATTGAAAATCAAACACATTAGTCAGAGAGTCAGCTGTAAAATACAGATTTTAATAATTTAAATTTAAATAATTCTCTTTCTTTCCAAGGACGCATTCATTAAATGGAAGTTGTCAGAAAGAGTAATATATCAAGCTAATTTTATGTCAACTAGCAGACTGTTTACTTAACTCTCTAAGGTGAACTTTGAACTTGACTCAGGAAAATCATGGAGGATAGTTCCATAATGACTGTAATCGGTTTTTTTTTTTGGACCTTTTTGAGCCACAAAGGAAAAGAAAAGACTTTTCTGGTGCAAAGAGTCAGAAAGTGGGTGGTAGGAACTGTGGTGTCTAGGCAACCGGTTAGGGCTTCTGTGAGATTGGGCCATTGCATGTGTAGTTTCCTTATTGTAAAAGAGGCATTGAAAAAGATAATGTCTAAGATCATTTCTATACTGAATATTATTTGATTCAAAGAGAGAGAAGCAACATTTATTTGATATAGAAAAAAAGCTGTGTAGACACCAAAGTGGAGAGGTTTTTTAACCTCAAGTCACCAAACCGTTTTATCACTGATCCTCATGGTTTAAAACAAAGACTTTTGAACTAAGGAAAACTTGAGCTTGCAATTCAAATTCAAGATAACTCAAGATTAAATCAAAGTGGAATAAAATATTGCTAAGAGTCTAGGAGACTTCATGAATTCTGTTCTTAGCATGTCTCTACAGTCGTTAACTCCAAAGGGCATTTATAAAATTTTTAAATTTATGTTTCTTTAGTAAAACATTTAAAAAACCTGATATATATTGATGTATGTATTTCATGTATGCAATTGTGAAATTCATTCACAATTGCAGAACATTTTGGATAATTAAAAATGTCTAACAAGATTTTATTTTCTTATTTTCCTAGAACTGTTACTTTGGCTTATATAAACATTGGTCTCATATATCTGCTACACCTAAACAACTGCAATGAAGCCATTTGGTGGTTTTCTGAGGCTATTAAAATCAATCCTTTGTGTATTCAAAGCTATATTTGTAGAGCAGAAGGCTATTATAAGGTATTTAATGTTTGAAGATTTTGAATAAAGATTTTAATGTTATGGCTATCTGTTCAATTAATTTTAAATGCTTTAATGTATCCTTTTCTTTAGCTAACTAGAGAGGTGAATGGGCTTATAAGCTATCAGTGTTAAGCAGATGTAGTTAACTATGATTACCTACTCACAAAGCCTCTTCTTATGAGGTGTGCATTTTTATTGTCTTTCATTTTAAAAATAATACCGTATCTGTTTTTTTCCTTATTTTAAAAGCAATATGTATTTTTTATAGGTAATATATTTATCCAAATAAGAAAAAATAAACAAACAAATAAGTTTTATGAAAAGCAATAAAACTGTCCATATTCTCAAGAGATAACTACTACTGACATTTTGGAATCATTGTTCTAATGTTTTGTGCATGGATGTACTGGTGAGGGGGTAGATTCATAGAATAGAATCTCTGTGTAGAATGGTAATCTAAACATTAACACTTTTCTGTAAATTTTGTTTAATTTTTTTTGACACTTGAAATTACTTTTTTTTTCTTTATTTTTTTAACGGACTGCATTTTGATACATTGTACACAAATGGAGTGCAACTTTTTGTTTCTATGGTTGTGCACAATGTAGATTCATACCATTCATGTAATCATACAGGTACATAGGGTAATGATGACTGTCTCATTCCACCATTTTCATACCCGTGCCCCGCCCCCCTCTCATTTCCCTCTACTTAATCTAAAGTTCCTCTATTCTTCTCTTACCTTCCATTCTCCCATCCCCATTATCAATCTTCATCCACATCAGAAAAAACATTCAGCCTTTGGTTTTAGGGGATTGACTTATTTCACTTAGCATGATATTCTCCAATGCCATTCATTTATCTGCAAATGTCATAATATTATTATTCTTTATGGTTGAATAATATTCCATTGTGTATATATACCACAGTTTCTTTATCCATTCATCTACTGAAGGGCATCTAGGTTGGTTCCATAATCTAGCTTTTGTGAATTGAACTGCTATAAACATTGATGTGGCCGCTTTAATGTAGTATGCTAATTTTAAGTCCGTTGGGCATAAACCAAGGAGTGGATAACTGGGTCAAAAGGTGGGTCCATTCCAAGTTTTCTGAGGAATCTCCATACTGCTTTCCAGGGTGGCTGCACCAATTTGCAACTCCACCAGGGAGGTACAAGTGTGCCATTTTCCCCCACATCCACGCCAACATCTATTATGTTTGTGTTCTTGAAAATAGCCATTCTAATTGGAGTAAGATGAAATCTTAGAGTTGTTTTAATTTGCATTTCTCTAATTACTACAGATGTTGAATGCTTTTTCATATATTTGTTGATCACCTGTATATCTTCTTCTGTTAAAGGTCTGTCCAGTTTCTTGGCCCATTTATTGATTGGGTTCTTTGTATTTTTGGTGTAAAGTTTTATAAATTCTTATAAATTTTGGAGACTAGTGCTGTATCTGAAGTGCTTGTGGAAAATATTTTCTCCCACTCTGTTCAAGTTAAATTTTAAAATAAATGTAATCCCTCTGTTTTCTACAAGTTCTCTAGATAAGCTGGTTCCAGTCTGGATAGGCTAGGTTATGCTGTGGTAAAAAATAAAAACAAACAAAAAACTTCAAAATCACCATTTCAAACAACAAAGACTTGTTTATTTCTCACACTTTATGTCCACTGAGAACTGTCAGGAGACTGTGCTCTCCACTGCCTCAATCTCAGGGCCTCATGTGACTGGAGTCCCATACAAAATTCTTACCTTCTGGATGACAGAAGCAAAAGATCCAAGACACATGTTCAGTATTGTCCCTAGGGAAATTTTGCCCTTGAGTCCTATTGGGGAAGACATGGACATACTTGCAGTGTGTGGGTTTTTACTTAACCTAACCTTATCAATGAAGCTTAGGCCATTTGGGGAAGCTGGTGTTTCCCCTGAACACACACAGAAACCAAAGCACCAGCATGGTAGCAGGAGGTAAAGGATGTACACTCAGATTCTTTGAACTGAGAGGCAAAAATCAATCTGTTCACAGTAATGGGTGAATGCATTGTGGTGTATGAACACTGTGCAATATAACAGTCCATGAAAAGAAGAGAACTGATGGGGGATTTCCATGAGATATTTTTGAGTAAGAAAGGCAAGATTCAGAAGAGTTTAAGTGTGTACAATATGATCCCACAATTATAAATCAAACCGTGTGTTTATATGTAGAGGAATACATTCTCCTACTGTGTTGGTTCAGCTTCCCTGGGAATATAATCTAAGACTGCCTGGAGAGGTCCAACCCCAGGGACGCTTGTAAATTCAGAGTGAACCTCCAGCTGTCCCCAAACAGAGTTTCCTCAATGCATAGCTACAGACACTTGGTAGAACAGGTATAGCAATGTGCATGTTTGATTGGATGGTGTATTAATTGCACCAACCTGAGCAGAAGCTGCTTGTGAAGCAATGGCCCTGAAGTTCCACAGAAATTCTCAAATGTGTTTAAATGAATCTTAAACCTCCTCTCTTTTTGGGTTTCCTCTTTGACCCTACCCACTATTTCTTCCAAATGGTTTGTACTCTTTCTGCAGACCCAGTTTGCTTCCATGTACAAATTAATTTGGGGCATTCTGGTTTCTTTTTCATCAGTCATTATGGTTAGAAGAGTGATGGTTGTCCCACGTTAATTTTGCTGTGACTATGTAGTAGTCCTTTGGTAATGTCTACCATGATAGTTGATTTTGTCCCTGGATATGTACTAATTTATTTTATGTTTGTGAGACCAGTATTAATGAAAGAATCAATGTTTACCTTCTTTTATATATTGATATGAAATAGATCTTTTTACACCATTGTTATATTTTCATTCATTTATTTATTTAAATTTAATTTTGGTTCAAGACTGCTTTTCCTCTTATTCTTTTTTTTTTTTTTTTTTTTGTACCAGAGATTGAACGCAGGGGTGCTTAACCACTGAGCCAGAGTCCCCCATTTTTTACATTTTATTTAGAGACAGGGTCTCACTGAATTGCTTAGGGCCTCACTAAGTTGCTGAGGATGGCTTTGAACTTGCAATGCTCTGCTGGGATTACAGGCCTGTGCCACTGCACCCAGCATCTTCTCTTATTCTTAAGTGGAATTGACTTTTACTTTTTATTTTACTTTTTTCTACTTGCTAATTTATTAACAGGTGAAATTTGGTGAAATAAGTGTTGTGGTTGATAGAGGGAAAACAACAAAAAGTTAAATGAAAAAGGAGCACACACACAAACTGGAATGTAAATTTATATATGTATGTTTATTCTTCAAAATTAAAGCTAAATAATTCTGAAAAACCAACTTCGCATCATAACCATTTTTTTTAACTTGTCTACATCCCATTTGCTTTGATGATTCTTTAGAAAATCATGTGTATTAGGAGATGTCTCTGCAAAATTTCTGCAGTAAAGCATAGGAGGGGATAAACATCAAAAAGGAAACACTCAGTTTTATTAGAACCCAGTTTTCTTTTTATCATTCAACAGCTGCATAAATTGAAAAGGGCAGTCAAGGAGTTATCTCGTGCCATCCACTTTCAGCCAGATGGACTCCAATTATATATAATAAGGTACGAGCATAGAAATTGAATTCTTCTTAGGATAACTTCACATCTGAGCAATCTGTTGGGATCTTTAGTTCTCTCTTGATTCTTCAACCTCCTCCTTTTACATTTGCTCCCTGGGCATTGGCCATCACCCAACCAGCAAGCCAGCTATAGTTCTTGTTTTTATTAAACTTTAAGATAACATTACAAACTGTAACTGGATCTTTCCCTTGGCTCTACCCTTGCATCAAAACATAACTGCAAGTCTTTAAGTTCTTTAGGCCTTTCTAGGTTGCTGGTTATACAGTTGGTTCATATCTCATGAGAGCAAGGTAATAATATTTTGAACAGTTATTCTCATATGTTCACAGTGTTGTCCCAAGTAATTGTCAGCTAATTCCATGAAAAAAATAAGTGGTGCATAGAATTGTATTTGAAATGTAGTAGAACTTGGAATAAGGAGACATTTTACAAAGTATCACTTCCAAAAATATAATCTCTAAGGATTAATAGAACTGGAAAAAGAAAGTGGAATTTTTTTTTCCAGAACTGGACTTTGGATCCAAAGTGTCACACAGGCTAGACAAATGCTCTACCACTGAGCTATATTCCCAGCTAGACCAGTGTTTTCTGAACAAGGCTTGTTTTGTGTTCTAAGTCTTGAACCACAGTTTAGCAATTTATGAAGTCTTCCTCCTTTTATGTCCCTTGAATTTTAATTTTTAAACAACTTCTCAGCAACAAAGTATAGCATTTTAAATGCAGATAATTGCTAAAAGAAACTACTATTTTTCTTGTAGCACTGCATTTTCTAAGTGGCTTCATCACACATCCATGTAAATTGGTCTATTTAGACTATAAAAAATCTGTAATTTTTGTATTGCCTTTTATGCATGCATAAATAAATATGAATAGATGAATATATTGTAGTTGTAAAATTTTTAAGTAACTGAGAATAAGAAACTTTGTTTTAGAAAAGATATTTTTATCAGCTTAGAATAAAAAAACTATTATTTCTTCTAGAGGACAATATCTTCTTATGATGAAAAAATATGATCTGGCAAAGTTCACTATTTATCAAGTAGCAGAAATGAACCGTGGTAAATATAATTAATTGAAAATTATAATTGTTTTAATTTAAGAAATACCTTTTTAGAATTTTTGTACTACTTTCAATAACTACGTATGGATAGCATAATGGTTTTAGTTGAGAAACAAAGATTTGGAAACTTCAGTTTCATATGTACATAAGTTGGTAAAATGATCCATAATGTACTGTAATTAATTTTGTGAAAGAGGTTATTCTTATAGGAATTATTAGGCTTACAGTTTTGCTATTTTTTGTTATGTAATTAGAATGTCTTATGCTTTTTGATAATAGACTTTCATATAATATTGATAATTCATATTATAAAGAATAATTTTTTAATTGCTTGACCTTGTTAAAATAATTGTATTTGAAATTCTTGATACTTGGCAAAGGTACTGATAAACTCTCCTTTCCCTTTAGGTCTCATTGAATTGAGTCCAGTACAGCAAGCAATCATTTATTCATTTTGTGAAAACCATGAGAAGGCCATTCAGGTCTTGGAAGAGGCCTTGTGCAATAGGCCAGAAACAATCATGCTTATGATATTAGCAAAAACACAAATGAAGGCCAAGAACATCAAGGTGAAAGGTCCTCTGAGTAATGTTTACTAAACCTAGTAATAGAATTCATATATCATGCTTAATATGACATTTAATATTATTTACAATTGTAAGTTTTTTATATACCATTAATTTTATAATAGTATTTATTATATTATTTATTCAATTTTCTATTAACATTTATACTTTTTCATTTTTATTTTTATCAATATAATTATTAACATATTAACTGTACAAATTAATGGATTTTACTGTGACATTTTCATATATGCATAATGCATATATTATGTATTGACCATATCCATCCTCCCTAGTTTTCCACTCTCTTGCCCTCTTTTCTCTGTTCTCTCCCTGTACCTCTCCCAGTCCATAACTATCCCTCTTCTATATTTAGGTCATTTTTTTTTTCCTGTTCCCCATATGAGAGAAAATATGTGATATTTGTCTTTCTTTTTTTTTTTTTTTTGCGGTACTGGGGATCGAACTCAGGGTCTTGTGCTTGTGAGGCAAGCACTCTACCAGCTGAGCTATCTCCCCAGCCCCTGATATTTGTCTTTCTATGTCTGGCTTATTTTGCTTAACATGATGTACTCTAGTTCTACCCATTTTCTTTCTAATGACATGATTTCGTTCTGCTTTATGAATGATTAATACTCCATTATGTATATACATATATATATGTATATACATACCATATTTTCTTTTTTTTTATTCATCTGTTGATGGACAGTTGTATCTTGACTATTGTGAATAGCGCTGCAATAAACATGGGCATCCAGATATCTCTTTCTGTATGCTAACTTCATTTCCTTCAGGTTTATACTCAGGAGTGGTACAGTTGGATTGTGTGAGAATTCTGGTTTTAGTTTAGTTTTTTTTTTTTTTAAGTTCCATACCTATATACATAGTAGTTGTACTAATTTACATTCCTACCGACAGTGTACATGGATTCCATTATCTCTATATCCTCCCAACATTTGTTATTTATTTATTTATTTATTTATTTATTTATTTTAATAATAGCCATTCTAACAGGGGTGAGAGGGAATCTCAGTGTAGTTTGATCTGCACTATTCTGAGGGTGAAAAGTATGAGTTTTTTTTTTCATATACTTATTAGTCATTTGTACTTCTTTTGAGAAGTATCTGTCTAAATCCTTTGTTCATTTATATTGAATTACATTTTTTTTATTGTAAACAAATGGGATACATGTTGTTTCTCTGTTTGTACATGGTGTAAAGGCATACCATTTGTGTAATCATAAATTTACATAGGGTAATGTTGTTTCATTCATTCTGTTATTTTTTCCCTTCCCCCCACCCCTCCCACCCCTCTTTTCCCTCTATACAGTCCTTCCTTCCTCCATTCTTGCCCCGCTCCCTAACCCTAACTCTAACCCTAACACTAACCCCTCCCACCCACCATTATGTGTCATAATCTACTTATTAGCGATATCATTCGTGCTTTGGTTTTTTGAGATTGGCTTATCTCACTTAGCATGATATTCTCCAATTTCATCCATTTGCCTGCAAATGCCATAATTTTATCATTCTTTATGGCTGAGTAATATTCCATTGTATATATATTTATATATACCACAATTTCTTTATCCATTCATCAGTTGAAGGACATCTAGGTTGGTTTCACAATCTGGCTATTGTGAACTGAGCAGCTATGAACATTGATGTGGCTGTATCTCTGTAATATGCTGATTTTAAGTCCTTTAGGTATAGGCCAAGGAGTGGGATAGCTGGGTCAAATGGTGGTTCCATTCCAAGTTTTCTAAGGAGTCTCCACACTGCTTTCCAGAGTGGCTGCACTAATTTGCAGCCCCACCAGCAATGTATGAGTGTACCTTTCTCCCCACATCCTCGCCAACACCTGTTGTTGCTTGTATTCTTGATAATCGCCATTCTAATTGGGGTGAGATGGAATCTTAGGGTGGTTTTGATTTGCATTTCTCTTATTACTAGAGATGTTGAACATTTTTCCATATGTTTGTTGATTGCTTGTACATCTTCTTCTGTGAAGTGTCTATTCATTTCCTTTGCCCATTTGTCAATTGGATTATTTGCATTCTTGGTGTAGAGTTTTTTGAGTTCTTTATAGATTCTGGAGATTAATGCTCTATCTGAAGTATGATTGGCAAACATTTTCTCCCACTCTGTAGGCTCCTTCTTTGCATTGCTGATAGTTTCCTTTGCTGAGAGAAAGCTTTTTAGTTTGAATCTATCCCAGTTATTGATTCTTGCTTTTATAAGTTATGAATCTTCAGAAAGAGAAATTAGGAAAACTACCCCATTCACAATAGCATCGAAAAAAATAAAATACTTGGGAATCAATCTCACAAAAGAGTTGTGAAAGACCTCTACAATGAGAACTACAGAACACTAAAGAAAGAAATTGAAGAAAACCTTAGAAGATGGAAAGATCTCCCATGTTCTTGGATAGGAAGAATTAATATTGTCAAAATGGCAATACTACCAAAAGTACTATACAGATTCAATGCAATTCCAATTAAAATCCAATGATGTACCTTACAGAAATAGAGCAAGCAATTATGAAATTCATCTGAAAGAATAAGAAACCCAGAATAGCTAAAGCAATCCTTGGCAGAAAGAGTGAAGCAGGGGGTATCGCAATACCAGATCTTCAACTCTACTACAAAGCAATAGTAACAAAACGGTATTGGTACCAAAATAGAAAGATGGATCAATGGTACAGAATAGAGGACACAGACACAAACCCAAATAAATACAATTTTCTCATACTAGATAAAGGGTCCAAAAATATGCAATGGAGAAAAGATAGCCTCTTCAACAAATGGTGCTGGGAGAATTGGAAATCCATATGCAACAGAATGAAACTAAACCCATATCTCTCACCATGCATGAAACTAAACTCAAAATGGATTAAGGACCTCGGAATCAGACCAGAGACCTTGCATCTTATAGAAGAAAAAGTAGGTCCAGAGCTTCAACATGTCAGCTTAGGACCAGACTTCCTCAACAGGACTCCCATAGCACAAGAAATAAAAGCAAGAATCAATAACTGAATTACATTTTTTGTTGTTAGGTTTTTAACATTTCTTTTTATATTCTGGATATTAATCCTCTGTCAGATGAATGGCTGGCAAAGATTTCTTCCATTCTGTAGGTGGTCTCTTCACTCTGTTGATTATGTCCTTTGCTGAGCAGAAACTTTTCAATGTAATCCCACTTGTCAATTTTTGCTTTTGTCTCCTGAGCTATTAGGCTACTATTTAGGAAATTGTTGCCAGTGTCAAAAATCTTGAAGTGTTTTCTCTGTATTTTTCTATTAGTTTCAAAGTTTCAGGTCTTACATTAAGGTCTTTGATCCATTTTGAATTGACTTTTTCGACAGGGTGAGAGTTTCAATCTTCCACCTGTGGATATCCAAGTTTCCCAGTACCATTTGTTGAAGAGGCTGTCCTTTCTCCTTATATGATTTTGGCACCTTTGTCGAGAATCAATTGACTGAAGAGACATGGGTTCATATGAGCCCCCTATTCTGTCACCCGCCTGCATGCTAATGCAATGCTGCTTATGTTTCTTTGAGTCTGTAGTATGTTTTTGAAATCAGGTGTTGTGGTTTGTCTAGTACTGCTGTTTTTGCTCAGGATTGCTTTGGCCACTTAGAGTCTTCTGTGCTCCCATATGAATTTTAGAATTTTTTTTCTAGGTCTGTGAAGAATGTCATTGTATTTTGAGGTGAATTGCACTGAATCTGTAAATCACTTTGTGTAGTTTGGCAATTTTAACAATATTAATTCTCCCAATTCATGAACATACGAGATCTTTTTACCATCTAGTGTCTTCTTCAGTGTTTCTCCTCAGTGTTTTGTAATATTCACTGTGGAGGTCTTTCATATCCTTAGTTAAGTTTATTCCTAGGTATTTTATTTGTTGCTATTGTGACTGTGATAACTTTTCTGATTTCTTTCTTGACAATTTCATTATTAGCATTTAGAAAAGCTGCAATTTTTGTATGTTGATTTTATATCCTGCTACTTTAATTTATCAGTTCTAAAAATCTTTTAGTGAAGTCTTTAGGGTTTTGTGTGTATACAATAGTACCATTAGCAAGCATTCCTTTTATTTCTTTCTCTTGCCTAATTTCTCTGGCTAAAATTTTTGTTTCATATTTAATAAGACTGGTGAGAATTGATACCCTCATCTTGTTCCTAATCTTAGAGGAAATATTTGCTGTTTTTCCCCATTTAGTATGATGTTGGCTGTGGATTTGTTGTGTATAGTCTTTATTATGTTGAGGTATGACCCTTCGGAACCTAATTTATTCAGGGATTTTCTAAAACATGAAAGGATGCTGAATTTTATAAAAGGCTTTCTGCATCTATAAAGGTGATCAGGTGATTTGAATCCTGATTCTATTTATGTGATGTATTATATTTATCAATTTGCATATTTTGAGTTATCCCTGCTTCCCTGAAATGAGGCCAACTTGATCATGGCATATGATCTTTTTAATGTGCTGTTGAATTTGACCTGCAAGTATTTTGTTGAGGATTTTTGCACCTATGTTCATAAGTAATAATGATTTCATTTTATTTTTGTTGTTTTGTGTCTTTACAGGTTTGTAGAAGAGTAGTTCTTGCTTTGTATTCTTTATTTTCTGTTTTATAGAAATGTACTTTTACTTTTATTATTCTCTTCCTTCTACTCTTATGGAAAGAGATTATTTCTTTGTTATTTGTTTTTAAATGTTCCATTGGATACTTATTTCATTAATATTCAAGCTTTATTCTTTTATAATACAAGTGTCAGTCTGTTTTGTGCAGAATATCACAGATTGGATAATTCATAATGATTAGAAATTTATCTCTCCCAGTTCTAGAGGCAGAGAAATTCAAGATGAGGGTTCTGGCATCTGATGGGGACCTTCTTACTGAATCATTTCATGGTACAAGGCTGGAGGACAAAGAGGGGTGTGTGGTGGGAGACAGAGAGTGAGAGAGAGGGAAGGAACAATAGGGAGCTGAATTCTAAACTTGTTCTTTTATAAGGACCCACTCCCATGATAACCCATGTAGCAGTTAGTGGCATTTAATTCATTGATTATCTAGACACCTCTCAAATGTCTCCTTTCTCAATACTGATGCATTCGGTATTAAGTTTCCAGCTTGTGATTTTAGGAGAATACTTTCAAACTACAGCAATAAACAGCATGTACAAGTTATGGTCAATTTCATAAATATTTTAAAATTCACAATAGGATTTCATGTTTTAAAAACAAACACATTCAAATACATTGTAAAGCGAATATTTTGCTTGATACTGATTCTTTGCAATATGCTCAGAATTATTCATGCCTTATTTTTTATAAATCTCCTATGTCTATTTGAAAAAATATGTATTTTCTATTGGTATGTTTCATATATGTTCCATAGGTCTCATTTTTAATGTGTTTTTCACATGCTTATTTTAAAATAATTGATTTATCCATGATTGAAGTATTTTTAAATCTCCCATAATGATGGATACCAAGTTTTCTCTGTCATTCTTTCAGTTTTTGTTTTATGCAACTTGGGGTTACTTTTAATTTTATACATTTTAAATTGACATGTTTATATATACACACACATATATACATATACTGTATTGAAATTTGATACGTGTATTTTGCTATATATCATATATAAAATCAAATCCAGGCAATTAGCATTGTCATCTCAAATATTATCATTTCTATGATTTGGGAACCTTCAAATTCCTCTCCTCTAGTTATTTTGAAATGCATAATTGTTAAAGTAACTATTTTTGTTATAGAGCCTCAATTTTAGAATTATTATGCTTGCCTGATGAACTGAACTTCTATCATCGCATAGTAACTCCTCTATCGCTACTTATAATACTTATAATACTTGTAATACATTTTGTTTGCTACTAGTGAAAAGTTGCAACACATATACAGCTGTCTGAAGTTCAATATATTGTTTCCGGAGTATAGGCATTACTCTCCTGACTAATAAAAAGAACTTAGACTCCTCTAACTTTTATTATTCTCTTTCAAATTCACATATACTATTTTACTTCTACACGTTTTAAGATCTACAAATCATAATACAAAATGACTACCATTATTTTATATAATCAAAATTTATATTTACATACATTTCTATTATATTTGCTCAGCCTTTCTTATTGTGTGTCAAACTGTTCTGAGATAATTTTTCTTTTTTTTTTCTGAAATAAAAGTTAAAATCTGTCAGTGATAAGGCTTTTCACTTCTAGAACAAAATTTTAGGTTGGCAGTTACTTTTTGTCAACATTTTGAAGGAGATATGCTATTTTTCAGCTTCTATTGATATTTTAGCTCCTATTGCTTATGAAAATTCTGTTAGATTATCCTTCCCTTTTTGGTATCTTTTTCTTATCTCTGGTTATTTTAAAAATTTTCTCTTATGTTCTATAAAATTGTATATTCTTGATTTTTTCCCCTGGTTTTACTAGGTATGATTCCTCAATTTGTGATTCCTGTCTATGTTCAGTTTTGGAAAATTCAAAGAAATTGTCTTTTCAAATTCTCTCTCCCATTCTACCTGTTTTCTCTTTCTGGGACTCTTGACAGATATGGGTTTGACTTTCCTAATCCTCTTTTATCTTATGTTCTCTCTTGTATTTTAATCTCTTGCTTCATTCTGTATAACTTTTTAAAAAATTTTCTTCAGTTTCACAAATTCTTCAGTTGGGTCTTCATGTTTTATTTGAATAATACTTTTTACTTGTAGAAGTTCCATTTGATGGTTTTCAAGTTTTCCTAGTCATTCCTAATTGTCTCCTTTTGCTTTAACATCCTGATTTCAACTTTATTTAAAAAAATTTTATAAACATGTATTTAAAATATTAAAAAATATTTTATAAACATGTATTCAATTATCAGATACAATTATCAGATGTAAAAGACTGGTTTGTTAGGTTTGACAATTCTCACTCATACTGGCTTATTTTTTTCTGTGCTTGTGATCTTTGTTCATTAGCATTTTGCTTGATTTTAATCTGTAGGAATCCAGTGGCCTATATAGGGTTTATTTTCCTCCATATTGGATTTCTCTAAGATGTTTCAAGAGCAAAGGGATATCACCATCCTGAGATTACTCTGGCTCTCCTGAGCATTCCAATTCAGTGAATACCTTGAACATTACAATTCAGCAAATGTCCCTGAGATCCTGAATCATATCTTCATAAATAACTGCCAAACTCAAATCTTCCTCTTTGTTGTTGACCCACTTCATGGAAGCCAGATGGTGATGCTACTGTAGTTTTCTACCCTCAACATAACACCTCCCTTCTGTCTGCTTAGTGTATGCAACATTCCAGGCTTAGGTTCTCATATAGATCTCTGTCTCTGCTTCTTGAGGACTTCCCTAGAGAGTTTTCCCAAGGAAATTTCTTTAGAAATAGCCCATCTACCACACTGATGCAGAAATCCCAACTATTAAAATTCTGAGTTGCTTGTTGTTCATATGCATTGCTTTGTACTATACAACTCTAAGTAACAATATGGGTGAAGTGGGAATCTTTAAGATGGTTGTAGTTACTGTTGTTGTAATAAAACCTTATCTAGTAAATGTTATATTTTCTTAATAGAATGAAAGATTTTGATTGATGTTTAGGAGACATGGAAGACTCTGGTTAGTGGTAGGAGGATTTCCTATATTTAAGATCTTAGGTACTTTTTGGATTTTTTGACATGTCTTCAGTAATGCAAAGTTAGTTTAATAATAATAAGTAGATGTTACCTATTAAGCACCTAATATGCATTAGACAGACTGAGAGTTGGGTGCTAACATGATATAATTTAATTGTCACGTATTCTATCATTTGAAAATTTCCATCTTATCTGGCTTCTTAGGAATCTGAATCTGTGGTTGAGTGCATGGTCTTTGAACATGGACTTGCTGGATTTGTGTCCCATATCTGTGCCTTCAGTGAGCCTTTAAGCAAGTCACTGTCCACTATTTTTTAGTACTGATATCTTAAAGTGGGGATAACTAGAGAATCCATCTCATAATGATTTTGTGAAGTTTAAAACAAGTAACTATTTAGGACTTTAATATCTGGTACATGGTAAGCATTTAATAAACATTGGCCATTATTATTCCTATTTTTTCTACCTAAGACTTTTAGCCTCTTTCTTTATAGGTTTCATTCCAAAGCATTTGATTATCTTTTTTTTTTTTTTTTTTTTTTCTCAGTACTGGGGGTGAAATCCAGACCTTGAGCATCCTAGGTGTATTAGCTTTGTGTTGCTGTGACCAAAATACCTGACAAGAACAGCTTAAAGGAGGAAAGATTTGTTTTGGCTCATGGTTTCAGAGGATTTAGGCCATGATTGGCTGACTCCAAGGTGGAAACATCATGGTAGAGGAAAACTGTTCAGCTGATGGCAGACAGGAAACAGAGGGGGTGGAGCAGGGAAACCTTTCCAGGGTACTCCAACAACCCCCTCACCCTTGACCTACCTCCTCTAACTACCTTCTACTTCCTAATAGTCCTTCCAGCTGTCCATCCATTTGATGGATTAATTCACAGAAGAGTTCCAAGCCCTTATAATGTAATCATTGCCTAAAAGCCACACCTCTGAACCTTGCTACATTGAGGACCATACTTTCAACACATCTACTTTTGGGGAGACATTCCAGATCCAAACCATAATGTCAGGCAAGCACTCTACCACTGAACCACATCACCAGACTTTTTTCTTTTTATTTTTTTGAGACAAGGTCTTGCTAAATTGCCCAGGCTGGGTACAAACTTGTGATCCTCTTGCCTCAGCCTCCCAAGCAACTGGGATTATAAGCATATGTCACTGTGTCCTGCTGAATTACGAGGAATTATATTTCATTTAAAAAACACGCTTCTCAATTTTTACCTCCTCGACTCCTCCAGTTATCTACTTTTCTCTCATCTCTGGCACAACAAATCTTGAATATTTTCTGTATCCATTGTCTTCACTTCCTCACTTTCCACTCATTCTTCCACTCAGTATAATCTGGCTGGCTTCTATCCTCTTGTGGTGAACACATCATAAGGTGACCTCCAACAAACATTGCTCTCATATGACATTGAGTCTGGGTGGAATCTATGACTTGCTTCTAACCAAGAGAATATGGCAAAGTTCATGGAGTATTGTTCCCACTATTATGTTACATTGTATATGATCCTCTTTTGGCAGACTGGAGAGATAGATTCTCTTGCTGACCTTGATGAAGCAAAGACACCTACTGTGAACTAGCTGTGGAGGAGTCCTTCTCAGGGAATTGCTGTGGCCTGTAGAACCTCAGGGAGCCTCCAATAGTCAGTACTTTTAGAAGCTTGTATCTTCAGTCATAAAGCCATGAGGAAATGAAATCTTCCAATAACCTTAGAGACCTCAGGAGAAGATATTTCCCTATTTGCACTTCTAGATGAAAATGCTGTCTGGTGGATACCTTGATTGTAGCCTATGAGACCCAGAGCAGAGGACCCCTGCACAGACTCCTGACTATGGAAATTGCAAGATGGTAAATGTGTATCATTTCAAAGGCACTAAGTTTGTGGAATTTTAATTTTTTTTGCAACAGGAAACTAATTCAGTTTTTGGTGCCTAGAAGTAGAGTGATACTATAATAAATATCCAAAAATGTGGCTGCAACTTTGAAACCAACCAATGGGGCAGAGGCTACAAGACTTTTCAGGAGCATGACAAGAAAGCTTTAACCACCTTAGACAGACTGTTGGTGGATATCTGGTCTTTAAGATATGCTACTATAATCTCACAAATAAATAAGGAACATATTATTGGAAACTGGTGAAAGAGGGATCTTTTAAATATAGTGATTGAAAGCTTAGCAAAAATATTTCCTGTAGTTACATGGAAAAGAGAACTAAATAGTCAGGATCCTAATATGTAAGATAATTTTAAAGTAAAGTTTTGATAGTGCTGAGTGATGCCAGGTTAGTTCTTCCTTCTTACAGTGGAGTATGAGAGGAGAGAAGTAAACTAAGAACTGCTAAACAAAATAAAACAGGACTTGGTGAGGATAATTCTCTACTTCTCCAGATAGCAAAGGATGATAAAAGCAAAATAGTCACTGTCAGTAACATGTTCTAACTAGTGAGACAAACAAGGCGTAACTGGACAACCTGTTGCTAATATTCCAGGAATACCATAAAGCCAGAATATTCAGAATAGCATGACTCCCTTTTGAGAGATTAAGGACATGCCTTACAAATCTTAACCAAACCAGAGGACCTCTAAAGGTTTAAAGATGTTGTCCTTCATACATCTAAGCAAGAGACCAGTGTAGAGAAGGAATTTTCTTGCAAAAATTAGTGAATATGGCTTTGGTCTAATGGAGAGAATGAATGCCTGTGAAATGCATTAAAGGTCTCCAAATTCTTAAGAAAATTATTTCTTTAGAAACCAGTTTGGACTAAAAATGAATATGAAATGAAAGACTGTCAGACCTTTAAATTATACTGTTAGGAAACAGATTAATAGAATAACTCAGTTGCAAACATGTCCAACCTTTTAAGTAAAAAGAGTAATGACCCAGAGGGCAAGACCTTGAACCTCAAGGGCAGAATGAAGAGCCACAGAAAATTATTCTATGCCTTTAAACCTAATCAAGAGACTCTGGATATCCACCCAAAAAGAGTTGCCATGGACCACTGAGGCCTTTTTATCCTCCATTTCCCCACCCAACTCCTGTTGAACTGGAATATCTGTGGTTATTATCCTGTGCCTATCCCACCATTGCATGTTGGGTGTTTCAGAGAGAAATAGTTTGTGTCTTTAATTTCACATGTCCATAGATGGAAAGGAATTGTGCTCCAGAAGTGGTACTTCAGTGAATAATATTCAAAGGCCTCATCCATACTTGGACATGATTTAAATAATGAGATTTCAGACTTTTATCTAATGGAGCAATGAGATGAGACTTTTGGAGGCACTGGCATGGAGGAATGTATTTTGCATGCGGCAGGAATATGGAGTCATTGGGGCCCAGAAAGTGGACTCTGTAGTTGACCTCCATGAATCATGCCCTATATAATTTCCTTTCATTTCTTGAGTATGAACAGGATGTGTGACTTGCCTCTAACCAGTATGCAGGGCAAAGATGTCATTCCCTGATTATGTTGCATTATCTAAGACTCCTTTTCTAGCAGACTGGAAAGAGCAATTCTTGGACTGGTCTGGAAGAAGGAAACTGCATGTTATGACTGCCCATGCAGAAGGTCATGTGGTGGCAAACTTCAGATAGTATCTAGAATCTGAGGGCAGCCAACTGCTAGCAAGAAGCCAGGACTCTGTGTCCTGGAGTATCAAGGAAATGAATTCTGCCAGTATGTGAATGAGATTGGAAGGTGATTTCCCCAGTCAAGTTTCCAGAGGAGGATGCAGCTCAGCTGACAATGGTGATTGCATCTTTGTGGAATCCTGAGTGGAGGAACTAGTAAGCCATTCTCAATCTCCTGACCTGTGGAAACTGGGAGATAATAAATGTGTGTTACTTTAATATGCTAATTTGTGGTAATTTGCAGCAACATAAAATGATTATAGTCCTCTGGCTATTTTTCATTGGTGAGTTCCTTATTGCAAATTCAGTGGTCATTTCTCAGAGTTTGATTGCCCATATTTGAAGTTGTTCATCTCTCCATTCTTTCAGGAATATTCCTTGACATTTGCTTTGACCTTCCCCTGCTCCTGTTGCTCTAGCTGGAAGCCCAGTATCATTGTTGATCCTCTTCTACCTAATCAATGGTAGTGGTCTTTTGGTTCTACTTTTTAAATAATCTTTCAAATCTGCTTCCTTTCTCTATTTTTGTGGTCATTATCCTAGTTCAGAATATAGATTTAAATTTTTTTCCTTATTGTTCCCTTCCAAGCTGTTATCCACAGAAGCCACTGTACTGTTTTCAGAATACCAATATGCGTTATCTGCTGATCCTCACTCCCCAGATCTCCCTGGTAAGACTTCACAGAGTAGTGAAGGAGGGAGAGATGGGAAGGCAGGAGGAAGTGAAGATGTGTTCATTTTAATTTAAATGGGATGGGAGGCTGGAATAGAGTCTCTTTAGGGATGAAGGAGACAGTGGAGGGGCAGAGGTCCAAAAAACAAAGGAAATAACAAAGTGTGCTCAGAAAGAGCAGAGGAGATGGTGTTAGGAGTGAGCTCTGAAGAGGAGAAGAAAGGAAATCATTTGAAGATAGAAAAGAAAAGGTGAAAATGGCTGAAGATATAGATGTACTAAAAAGCAAAGAACGAAAATTGAGAAAGCAATCCAATTTTCCATGGTCAGGTCATGTGATAAGAGTGAGGACGGAAGGATGGATGTTGAGGTGGGTTGTTAACCTGAAGTAATTGTTAAAGGGAGCAGCAAAGACACAGCACATCCAAGTTAAATCTCGTGGCTTCTTTAGCAATTTAATACATTAAGAAAATTGACAGCAATTAGCGAGTGTCTGTATTTCTGTATAGAGATGTATGATGTTTCTTCTATTATTAAATGGTACTTCTATTGGGTAAATTTAATTTTTTTCATTAATTGGTTTCAACTATTTTGACTAAAAAGAGTGATTTTTGATGATAGTTTATTTTCTGGTGCCCATAGAACCCCATTAAGAGTACAGCATAAACCAATAAAAGTTGATGCAAATTACATCGGATATTATCAATATTCTTACTATCTAGTAGATTTTTAAGTATTTCACCCAGGGAAATTACTAAGAAATTGTTCATAAACCAGTTCATAAATGTAAGTCTGATTAAGACTGTTAGGAAATAGTCATTAGAATTTAAAACTTATGATTCCAAAAATTCCTGTGTGTGAACCTGTCTAGGTCCTGGTTTATCGGGTAGGGACTCAAGTGGGACTCTGTGTTTGCTCTGGAACTGGGTCCTCTTCTTGGGGTGTACAGACAAGACCTGTGGTCTTTACCAGATCCATGCATACCCTGTGAAATGGGAGTACAGCTTCCTTGTCTAGGTTCTTTTTAACATTGAAAGTTATAATATTAAAAAAATATTAGAAAGAGATATTCCATTCATCCCCATTTTTTTAAATCATTCTAGGAAGCTATGAGACTGTATATGAAGGCATTGGAAGTCTTTTCTTATTCTCCAAAAGGACCAAATACTGCAACTCTTTCATCAGACTGTCTGTATAACTTGGGTCTTTGTTACATGGAAGAAAACAACTTCCACATGGTATTTTTTAAAAAATTATTTATTCTTTAATTTTTTACAGACTACGTTTTGATTCATTGTACCCAAATGGGGTATATCATTTCGTTTCCATGATTGTACATGATGCAGATTCATACCATTAGTTAGTGTAATCATACATGTACACAGGGTAATGATGTCTGTCTCACTCCACCATTTTTCATACCCACCCCTTCTCATTTCCCTCTACATAATCCAGAGTTCCTCCATTCTTCTCTCACATGGTATATTGTGTACTTAGATGCATAGATTGTTTGGTTTTAAAAACCAGTTGCTTGCATTCAGTTTTATTTCTGGAGGCTTATCTAGATAGTACAAGGAGTGACTAGACCAAAAGTTTATAATGATTGACTTTTTATAGTCAACCCTGAAATTCCCACAAATTATTTTATATAATCAACACATTTTATTTAATGTTAGTTTTTGACAATATCTAAGGACTGATATGTTTTCCACCAAAAAATACCTAAATATAGGAAGTTATTATAGTGATGCAATTTTATTATATTATTAATTTACATTACTTATTAAACTCCAAGTAGTTTATATTGAGAGCTTTAATGTATTGTAGAATAAGTTGAAAATTAGTAGAATATTCTTTGACTTAGCTTATTGATAACGGATTAATTCAAATCAGATTGAAACTGGTTATTAAGATGGCCAGGTTCATTGAAAACCTGTTGATTCAGTTATTATGAATTTATCAGTCTTTGATTGGAATATGTAAAATAATTGATATTATCCAATGGCTATTGTTGGCTATACCACAACTCCATTTCTGCATACACATACACAATCACACACTCACACATCATTCCAATCCTGCCTTATATATATAGGATGGACAGTATCTTAAATTTACATTTAAGAAAAAGAATTGCCTTGAGTAGTTGTCCACTAAGTTGTTCATTAAATGTAAGTTTAATTATAATCTTTTCCATGCTTTTTGTCCTTTTGGACAACAGAGAAGACTTGGCTGTATATTCTACAATATTGGAAAAAATTTTAGAGTTCTGTTGTCCTGAATTTTCATAATCATATATCTGCTATGATTCTCAGACTATTATGGAAAATAAATGATTCTGGTTGCAATTTCTTTGAAGAAATGAAATCCAAAGACTAATGATTAAAATTATGCCTGCAAAAGCACTGTTATCTAACAGCATGGATTATGGAAACATTAACCTGAAAAGAGTGAGATTTTTAAATATAACAGTAAACCTGAATTGTTCCTAAATATTGGCTTGCTTGCCCCAAAAGTTTCTTTGGGAGAATATATTTAAAAAGACTAGAAAATAGAGTGAAACTTTTCAACAAAAGTTAAATACTGCAATTTATTAACCTTTTAAACTAATATATTGCATCACTAAATGGTTTGTGCTTTAACACTATGCTCTTCCAGGCTTTTGATTCTTTTACAAAAGCTGTGAAAGCAAATCCTGATTTTGCAGAAGCTTTTTATCAACGTGGGCTTTGTAAAGTAAAACTCCAAAAGGAGAGCTCGATTCTGGACTTTAATCGTGCAATTACCCTCGATCCAAAACACTACCAGGTATTTAAATATATAATAACAATGACTTGGAAAATTTGTTAATCTTGGTAAAACTATTAAATTCTTTTTATACTTTTGTTATTAGATAGCAACAATTGGTTATTGTGCCTATTTTTCAAAAAATATTTTCAAAATCCAGATATCTGTATTTCTTCTTAGACTAAATTTTTTTTCCCAACAGAGATATTATGTTTATTAAAGTGCTTTGTGAATTCAGATGTATCTAAATATGCTAATTTATTAATTTATTTGTTAATAATTTTAATTTACATACTGTTATTAATTTTATTTATTTATTATTTTGCTATCACATGGATTTCTGTCTTTTAATAGACTAAAGGCAACACAAAATTTAATAGGTGAAGTGTGACTGGATCCTGATTTTAAAAAGACCATGAAATTTGAATTGGTTGAATAATAGATAATTTTAGGGAATTTCTAGAAATGTGATATAATGGCAGTGTGGTTACCTAGGGCAATCTCTTTTTTCCATGGTAGATGCATACTGAAGGCTGTTGTGGGGTGCAATTTTAAGAACAGATCAATCACCATTGAGAAATCCAAATCTGAGAGTCTTTATTAGCCGGCTGGTTAACTGTCTCACACAACACCCCAAAATGACTATTGGGAGAACAGCTCTGATAATAGGGTTGCAGGGGTTTTTATACCATACGTCAGTACATCAGTCATAAGTGTCTGTTGCTATGATTCGGAACTACAAACCAACATCATGAGATCTACAATCATAAGCAGAAGGGGAAGTGGATCAAAATGACCTTAGTTGGGTACAAGTTAAAGAATGGTTACTAACATCTAGACAATCACTCTTGACATGGTACATTGCCTAAGAAAAATAGGATTCAAAAAGAGAACAATTTTGCATTATATAAGAATTGTCATTTTGTGTTGCCAAACATGCTATGCTAAGCAACTGTTGATGGGTACAGAGGTGGGGTGTTCCCACGGGAGAAGCATTTCTTACATAACATGGAGTCTCAGGGTAAAATGGAGTCTGTTTAGTTATTGCCCATATAGACTGACCTATAACATTTCTGTGGAGTCAAATATGTCAACCTGTCACAAGGCCACAGGGTGAAAAATTATGATGGCTACAACTGCTTTTCCATAGTTAAGGAAAAAATAAAATAAATATGACAAGCAAAATGTCCATAATTATTGAATCCAGTTGATAGGTACACGGGTGTTCATTATACTATTATTTCAATTATTCTGTATGTTTGAATTTTTTTTTTTTTAATGATTGAGTGGGGGAAAAGACTGTATCTTAATACTGTCTTCGGGTGGCATAGATTTGTTCATAGATTTTTGGTCGAACTGATGATTTCAGTAAAACCTTTATTCCTGCTTTCCTTTTCTCTTTCTCTGAAAGGCATACTTAGCCCGAGTAGCCTTCTATGGTTCAAAAGGCAGATTCTCCAAAGCAATTCTGAACTGTAATGAGGCCATCAATATTTATCCTGAGAGTGTGCACGCCTATCTCTGCAGAGGAGTTCTGAAATACTACAGCAGGGTAGGCCACCTCCTGACTGATTTAGATGCTAAGTAGGGACTCACTCCCCTCTTTTCCTCTGTGATAGGAGAATTGCTGTGGTATAAAGAGCAGAACTACGTAGAGTACTTTTTTCATAATGAACCAAAAGGGGATTTCAATTCATGATTTTTCACAAAATAGTGGTACTTATTTTTGACCTTTACATTTTAAATAATGTTATCATTACTATTTTATTTTTAAAGAAAGTAGTAATATTTTGCTACTGGGGAGAGAGGTTCCTCTACTCTTATGTTCTAGGAAGAAAGATTTCAGTCAAGAGACAGAAGAAGACAGAGAGAGGAAGCAGCTTGGGTTTTCCCACCTGGCAGGTTTTTATATTTTGTCTCAGAACCTCCTTCCTCAATTACGAATGTGGGGTGGTTACTGAGGTTTTTCCATCATGGCTTAGTGTGCCTATGCCAATTTCCAATTTCATCATGTTGGAAAATTTCCCAGCATAGATTGCTTTCCTTTTCTCCAGATTGACAGCAAACTGTCTGACCACAAGAAGCTGGTCCCTGGGCCTTATTAAGGCTAGCAGGGTGCTGCCTAGGGGCAGAGTCTGAATTTCCTCTCCCCACCACCTTTACTCATGTCTGTCTGGCTACCTAGTCTAACATGTTCATTGTAGGAAGTTTGGAAATAAAAAGAATAAAAAAGAAATATGAAGAAGGGAATAAAGGATTACTATCCCAACCATCAAATTATAATTTCCGAGAGCATTTTTGGAGTATCTGCAGTTAATTTTTAATTTTCCTGAAAATATATGCTGGGGTTTATGCTATTTACATAATTTGTGTTGTGCCCTGCTTTTTATATTTAATCTTTGGAGATATAATTTTTATGATGGCATAATATTCCACCATCATTTATTTTTAACCGCTTGATTGTTGGATACTTGGGATGTTTTACATTTTTTACTATTTTATCATTTTAATAGAGTTTTACACCTGAGAACTAAATCATCACTTGAATTCATGATTGGTTCTTAAACAGAAATGATCAGGTTAGACGGTGTGAGCAGCACTGTTGATATCTGATACTGCATGGAGTATTTTGTTTCTCCCTACTTTGATTTTTTTTGACCTTTCTCAGTAGCTATTTCATATGCTCTTGCATTATGTGTTAATTCCATGAAAAGTACTACCTATAGAAATGTATGCTTATACGTTTGGGTAGTCTGAATAACAGAAGTAAGCAACTTTGGCAAATGTTTGCTAGATGAACCTGGGTTGATTCCCTTTTACCAATCAGTAGAATTTTCTCCATGCCATCCAGGAACATTAGTAATAAAATGATTGTCTAAATTAAAAAGTTACTGATATCTTTAATTTTATTTGTAGTTGAAAGAAAATAAGAATTCCTACTAGGAAATCTTCTTAATTAACTCTGTGGAAGGTTAGCTTGATTGTTGTCTTCATTTCACAGATGATATCCTGAATGGTTAAATGAATGTTCCAGAAACTCTGATAGAATCAAGAATTTATTCTGCAATTAAATTTGTCCATTATGGTGTACCCTTCTTAATTATTTTTTCTTTGTAGAATTACAAGTTAGCTATTGAAGATTTAACTACAGTTATCAACATGGACAAAAAGTGTTATGTGGCATTTTATAACAGAGCATTATGTTACACCCAGACAAGGGAACTTCAAATGGTGAGCCAATCATTTAGTAAACAATGAGCTTAAACCATGTAAAAAACAACATGTACTTAACGGCTTGTTGATATCAATAAATAACATTGACTAAACAACATATTAAAGCATTTGTAAACATATTTAAAGCACCTGCGAAGTATTTTCCGATTACGTCTATAACTTTGGAAAGTAATTCCTATGGAAATACACCACATAAAACTTAAGAACTAAAGAATCATTTCAAATAATATAGTTTTCTTACACAATTTCTGTAATAAGTAAAAAATTAATTTTGTAATGCTAATAAAAACATTTAAATGTTGAATACATTAAAATACACTACATAAGAATCATGCGAGTAAATGTGTCTATTGATACTCTGCTTGTAGAATTTTATAGCAGTGATCACTAGAAATATTATTCTTCACTATTTTGACATTAGCTCAAGCAGTTCACAGAGGCATTTTTGAAGGTCCTGACACTATACATGCAGTAGGGGGATTGATGTGATGGTTTTCGCCTCTGGGGACTGTGAACAAGATGTGCCAGTGTGTTTTAAAGGCCTAACCATGGCTACAACAAATCTTTCTCTCTATTTGCCTTGATCCAGCATCTACCTGTGCAAACTCTCTTTTATATTTTCCAGGCTTACTCCTATCTTCTCACCCCTTCTCAGTGAGGTCCTTTTTCAAGGAGGATCCCTCATAGCCGAGTGGCTAATCTGTGGGCTCCCAGTGTTCTGTCCTGTCAATTTTGCTTCTTTTTCTCTTTTATGCCCTGGTCTCCCCCTCCCTGTTTCTGATCCTCGCACAGTAAATGAAGCTTTTCCTTGAAGACTTCATCTCATTTTCGCTGTTCTATGCAAACATACTCCTCAATCTCTGAAACTTAGTTGTCTGTTTAAAACACTTAGAAGTGCAAGCTTTGAAGGGAATAAGTTGGGAAACATCATTTCTATTCAAGAGGATGCAAAATTCCTGGTAACCAGACTATCAGGTTTCCTCAGAAACACAGACAATGAATAACTAATTTTGAACAAGGGAGTTAATTAAAGGAGTATTTATCAGTGACCTGCACAGCAGGTATCTTTGAGGACTCTGTCCCCACCCCTCCTCCTACTAGAAAGGTAATCCTGAAGCCCAAACAATAGGCTGGTTAGGGAAACGACTTCCAAGTTTCTGTTATCTCAGATATGTAAAAAAGGCAAGTCCTTGTTAACGAAGAAAATGAAAAACTGCCCAAATAAAGTGAGACTAAATTAGAATCACAAAATATTGGTGATTTTAAAGCATCCAGGACTCCAAATCATTTCATCCCCTCATTTTACAGGTGAGGAAATGGAAGTAGGGAGAGGCTAGAAAACTCATCTGAGTCACACAGGGAGTTAGAGACCTGGTTGGCGTTCACAGGTTTGTTTGCTTCTGGGTTAACAGTCTTAGGTGGCTTTACAAAACCATCTGATCTCCAACATGTGGACCCAGATATCACTTAACAGTGTCACCTCCTCCCTTTTGCTGATCCCATTCTTCACATTCCTGCCATGTTAGACTGAGAAAAAAACAAGTGTCCAAAAAAAAAAAAAAAAAAAAAAAATGCCCTTAGGCATTCTCCTAAGATATGGTTTCCTAAAAACTAAGCAAAGGTGAATTCTGACTCTATTATTCTATACTAATAAAAATAATAGCAGTTACCTCTTTTTTAGGACTTGTGTGTTAGGCAGTGGGCTAAATGATTGATCAATGTACAAACAAAATATTTCTAAATGAACTCTTTTTTAAAAAAGTGTATATGTTAGTTGGACACAATACCTTTATTTATTTGTTTTTATATGGTGCCGAGGATCAAACCCAGTGCCTCATACATGGTAGGTGAGCACTCTACTGCTGAGCCACAACTCCAGCCCTCTAAGTTAACTCTTAAAACAATCTTATGTTTAATATACCAATTTTGCAGCTGAGGAAACTGAGAAGCAAGTACTAATATGTAGGATGATACACATCTGGGAAAGGCCAAGACGCTCACTCATTCTCTTAAAACCCCTGCGCTCTCACCTCTCCAAGAAATCTCACTTCTTGGCATTTGTTTCCTCTTATGTCACATATTCAGCTGCTTAGCAGATCTCTTAACACATCTTATAGGTTTTATATTCTGGGATTCTATGAAAAGAAAAGATATGTAATTTGTGACTAACATTCTAGGTTTTATTTATTTATTTATTTTTATTGTAAACAAAAGTTTTTTTTTTTTAGGCATTATTATTTTTATAGTTCTGTTGATGTTTGCTTATAACTATGCCACAGTATACACACAGGTTCTTTAACTGAACAATATTTTTAGACACTTGAGTGCACAATCAGGAAATACTAGAGAAGGGCCAATGAGCACAAAGTGACTTGGTATTTATTTATCATTTTCAGTAGTAGGTGCTACAAGCAAGTAAGGTTTGGCCCTTTTCTTTTCAGACCATATGACTTTTGGGACAAAATGTTCACTAAGGAATTAGTTTAGGAGACTTTACTCCAACCCAAATTTAGGATTGTTCTAAGACCTGGTGGGCAGAATTAAGAGCAGGAAACCTGTTCATTGAATGGGAACAAAAAAAAAAAAAAAAAAAAAAAAAAAGAACGATGAAAAGAAAGGAGATGATCTGAGTAGATTAATTCTCAGCTTAGACCATTATCTTTAGAAAACAATGTGTGCAAAAATTGAAGGAGAGGAATATAGTAAAGTAAGGGGGTAGACCAGAGGGAGGGGGGGGACATTGACCAAATTAAATTGTTCTATTGTGTGTTTGTTTGTGTGTATAAATATGCAACGATGAATCCTGCTATTATGTATAGATATAATGCACCAATAAAAATTAAAAACAATGAGTATACCTACCAAATATTTTAAAGTGATATTTCTTATGAGTGCTTACTTGTTACTTTTGTTACTATCCATTTACATTGATCCATGATTTATTCATTTGGTAGAAAGGTAATGAATGCCTTTTGTGTGCAGTCATGATGCTTGTTACTGGGTTTGTAATGGTGAACAAAATAGATAAAGTCTGACCCCGTAGAGCTGAGACTTCTATGAGGAAGACAATAAAACACTAAAAAGAAATTAAATTTTAAACAGTAGTTCATGCAGTGCTTTAATGTCAGTAAGTCATTTGTTGAAACTACTGAATTGGGGGTGGGTGGGTGTTGAGTTCCTCTCTTTCAACCTATGCACAAGCGAGCCTGCACAGGGTGACATAGAGAACACGTGCCATTTTCAGTTAGTAGGTGATGCAAACATGAGATCTGGCCCTTTTCTAATCAAACCGTATGACCGTTTTTTTTTTTTTCTTGGACAAAATATTCACTAGGAAAATAGTTTAGGAGACTACTCCAATTCAAATTTAGGATGTTTCTAGTACCTGGTGGACAGAGTAGAGGATAGGAAAAAACTGTTCATTCAGTGAATGAAAAAAAAAAGAATAAAAATAAAGGCTACCACTTATTTAAAAAGTGGGCATATTCATAATACTTAGCTAAGGAAACCCTGCGAATGTAACATATGATTGTTTTGATCCCAAATTATAAGTCAAATTAAAGAGTTAAGGTGGAGATCCTACTTTGTGCAGGGACATGTTGTCCATGGCTAATGAACAAAATATCTAAAGAATTGTATCTAGGTTGTAAGTGACTATTTTATTTTTAGGCCTTAACAGATTATGGAATTGTGCTGCTGCTTGAAGCTGTAGAAAGTCTAACATTAAATGCTCTCATTAATCGTGGAAACATCTATGCTGAGCAAGAGCAGTATGGCTTTGCATTAGAGGTGAGTTCTCCTGTGGACATATAAAATGAACCCACTTGATTTTGTACTTTCTCTTTTGAAAACTAGTGAACTCATTTTCGTTGCTACCAAATGGCAATGCTAATGAGTGGTAACTTTAGCAACAGTTGTATTGAAGTACTAGGTAGGAATGATTAAAAGAACCTGTGCAAAAAAAATGGTATTTTTACTTCACATTGTATACAGATAAATAGCCAGAGAATAAAGAGTAAATTTTAATTGAGCGAGACTATTACCTCTGAAAAGAAATACACTCAAAACTCTATTGTGTAGCAAATGAAATTATTTGTGTATCATTTACTCTGGTGCTTGGTGCTCTTTCTCCTTCACAGTTTTTTTCTTTTCCTGTTGAAAACATATCAAAATAAATCTGTTTAAATGGTTTAGGATGTAGTTGATCAGAATGGGCTGCTGGGAACATTTTTTTCAGTTACTGGGAACTAGCGTTCAGAATTGTAATAGATGTAAGCATATGCAGTATATTGAAAAAATAGTTTCATATTTATTTTATTATAAAATAAATAAAATTCATAATTCGCATTTAACTTTATTTTTGTTGTCTATTTTATGGTAATGTTGGAATTAAAATTAAGAAACACAAGACAGAAATCAAATAGCATTTTGAGGTTTATAGTTAGGTAATAGTTTTGCATCTTAGTTTCTAAGAAACTGCAACCTAAACATTATGTAGAGGAGTGTTCTCCTATTTGTTTTTCATCTCCCAGGATGGTTTTTATAATTTTTGACATCTGGAACTATCTTTTGAGATACTGCCCAACAGGATCACTTATTTTCTACTTGCTTCCAGTATGATACAATGTAATCTCAACATTTCAATTCCTTTAGGCTTTTTGATAATTGAAAATATCTTTGAGATATACCACTAGGGACTACCTCAGGCACAGGCTGCTAAAGAACTTCTCTGATTGTGGTAGAAAAGAAAACTATGGAAATCTGGGCAACAGTTTTGGAATATAGAAAGCAAGAAAAATGGAGGTGGGGATCAAAGATCCTCAGCTTTTGGGGATTAAATGTTGGGCCTGTGTTACCTACAGAATGAATATTTATTTGCACTGTACAGCTATATCCATCCTATTTACTGCACAGTTGCTATGTATCAGGTTCAACAATACTATAGAATTTAAAATTATAATTTACAGAGGAGGAAACTTGTATTCAAGAGAAATTAAATAATAAGTTCTTTGATCCAGTAAGTACTAGGGAAAGACTTGAACTCAGGTCTCACTTGATCTTGAATGCTGTTCTTTCAGACAAGGTACTGGCACTGACCATAGGGTATAAATAAGACTGAGTTCAAGTCCTTGAGGAGATGATGATCTAAGGAGACTCATGCTTGTTCCCTCTCTTTCCTCTCACCCCACATCTAACCTTATAGCAAGTCCAGTCAGCTTTAACATTAAAGCATATTTTGAATTAAATCAATTCTCCTAATGGCCACCACCATCTCCCTCTCAATAAGTAGGGACTGGGGCAGGTGTGAACTCAGATCTCAGAACAGAATCCTCTCTCCCTGGACCATTGCTGTAGCTTTCCAACTGGCTTCTCTACCTCCATGCTTTCCCCTCTGCACACTGTTCTCCATTCAGCAACCAGAGAAAACTCTTAAAAGCATAAAGCTGAACAAGTTAACTTCTCTTCTCCAAGCTCTAAAATGGCTTCCCATCACACATAGAATAAAATCCAAATTCTTGACAATGATCAACCATGATCCTACTTGACCTGTCTGACCTCATTTTCAGTCCCACCCCCCCCCTTTTTTTTTTTTTTTTTTTTTGCAGTACTGGGGATCGAACCCAGGGCCTTGTGCTTGCCAGGCTGCACTCACTCTACCAACTGAGCTATATCCCCAGTCCTCCTTTTCTTCACCCTAGTTACTCCTCTCTGGCCTTTTGCTATTCCTTGGCAGCAAAACCAGACTCCCTTCCTGCCTAGGGCCTTTGCACAGCTCTTCCTTGTGCACATGGCTTTCTTCTGACTGATTAGTATATGGTTCAGTCCATCCTTCATTCACGTTTCTGCTCACATGTGACCTCCTTAATGAAAAAAAAAAAGCAAAACCAGGTCATCTTAGGTGTAGAGGGATGATGGGAGAAGGAAGGTGTATGGGGTGGTGATATAAGACAGCTAAATCCTATTCTGTGTATAAAGTGAATGGTTGTAAAGTTAAATATGATGCAATAATCATGTTATTTAGAAACTTGAGGGTAAATGTCAGAAAAAAATAACAGTAAGTTGTAAAAATGGTTGCCTTTGGGGAGTGGAACAGAGGACCACTATGTAGTACTTAAGTTCTATAGTTTTTTTAGAGTCTGAGTACTGGTTTACTGGTTTACTTTGATAAGAATAATTTAAGAACATCTTTAGAGCCAGTTTACAAATTACAGAATAAAATGGGACTTATTTGGAGGTGCGGGTTTGGTAAGTGCTGACTAGGATTCAGGGAGATTGGTAGTGACAGGAACTATAATGATGTGGTCATGTGTCATTTCCAGGGCAGGGCAGGCTGAGAGAAGTCATGCTAGGTTGGGAGAGTGAGACAAGGACAGGAGATAGCATGAATGTGGAGCCAGTTTCCAGGGGATGTGGGACAAATGCTCTGACAGAGAATGGAAGATGACTGGCAGAGTGTTTGATGAGATTATATCTGATTAGGCAATCCATCTCTTCTTTTCAGCCAAATGGTTCCATTTAGCACTGAAACATGCTTCATGAATCTAAGCAGACAATTCACATTTACAGATTGGTCTGTTTTTGGTACCTCTTCCTCCTGTAGGATCCCTGAGTGCTCAGTTCAGCCCTGCTGCTTCTCTTCCACTTCTAGTAATGGAAACACTCATCCTACCCACTAAGACAGCCTGCCTCTTCCCTCAAACACAACCAGGGAAATTTTGTGTGAGGAGGAGGGAGAAAAGGGAGCAAGACTGTGGATTAGAGTTAGCTCTTCTGCAGTTTGGAAATGCCCTTTGGGGCTTAGGGGTGCTGGTCACCCTCAGAAAGAGAGTCTGGAGGGATTTTGTGTAGCACAGGAGAGTACAGCACTCTCCACTGTTTAGCTTGGCCACAACCCAATTGCCCATGATGATCCTGCTGAAGAAGGTCTCTGGGGAAAAGAAGTAATTTTTATTCAGAGGTTCTGGACTCTTACTTTTGGAAGGTCCCTTCTCATGTTATAGCAATCAGTAAAATCAATCTAATCATATGTATATAAATGTGCACATATGTACACACATGACATTTTGATTTGTAGATACTTATTTAAATGTTAATTTTAGTGGTGTTCTTATTTTGCTTCAGGTCACAAATGTTTCTGTAGGACTTTGAAAAGTTTATAAGCTTCAGAAACTCTCTGGTGCCTAACAGAGGAGAGTGTTCTGGGCCACTACGGCAGGATCTCTTGCAGACTCAGCACCTTTAATTCTTTTAAACAAACTTGTTCCCAGGACCATACAAATCCATACCAGTTGACTTTCCAAACTTCAAATCTTGGGGTTAGAGTTTCCCTTCCTCCCTGTTCAGGAAGTCTTCTGAGTCCCTGCATAAAGGACACATTTCTTTCCAGAAGTGTGGATTCCAAAGGTAGGAGCAGATTTAACTAATCCATACACAAGGTCCAGGTGTCCTTTCCCTGCACTGAAGTTTGCCCAAAATTTCTCTCCAGGAGTTTCCATTTCTACCTAGGTAGGGAAGTCTCTGGTGGTGATCATGAGGTATAAACAAAAATAGAGCGACTGAGATAATTTGTTACAGGATTCCCTTGCAACATCCACTCTTGCTAGATGTGATCCTGTGAAGAAAAGATGAGATTTTAGGAAGATGCATACTTTAATGCTTGTGCTATGTATATTATGTGGAATCAAAGTTAGACAAAAGTTTTAGAGAGAACTTGAGATAATATTGAAAAATTAACAAAAACTTGAAAAACTGTTTCAGGATTTTAAACAAGCTGCACTGATAAGCCAGACCAACCTGAGTCTTTTTCATGCTGCCGCCATGTGCCACCACAGGTATGGAGTACAATTGGTGTCCAAGGGGAGGCAAGTGGGATCATCACATATATTTACTTACAGCCCCATGAAGAAGCCAGGAAATAATGGAAGACATTGGGGACAATTTTCTGGATGTGGCAGCATTCAAAAGGGGGAGAAAAATGAGAATTCCCTGTGGAGACACAGGAACCACCACAACTAGCATGTCGTTAGCACCGTGCTGCCTTTCACACACTCTCAGACCAGTTGGCGGGTAAACACCTGCATCATGGTATTGCGGGTGTCCATTTGTTACCAACCTGTATAATGCAAAGGGTCTTGGTAATATGTAGAATAAAATTATACATAGCTTGAAATATCTAAGCACAAAATAAAGTTATGTAATTTGTTCATAAAAGGGGACTAGCTTATAAAACTTCCATTTCCTAGAAGAGAGGGTGATTTAAAAAAGTAATGTATTTTCCAGAAATTTTGCCTTTAAAAAACATAACTGTAAATCTAAAACTAATTAAGAAAATGCCAGCAAATATCTACAAAATACAATAAAATCTACAAAAACACAGTGCTTAAAACATTATTACCTCTAAGATTATTACTCTTACTTCTATAAGAGTCACAGAAGGATAGAACACTTATATAAGGCTAAAATACAGACAATCAATTTAAAATACATTAATAATATGATAGTATATAGACTTTGCTAACTATAATGTGTACATTTCTACATGTACATTTGATATCTGAAAATTAAGTTTTGATCGTTTTGCTTTTGAATGCATAGAGATTCAGCTCATGCAGATTTTAATATAGGATCAAATGTACTTGGTTAAGTAATAGTTTATAACATCACTTTAAATAAGAGAAACAGCACTTAATTTCAAGGAGGAAATTAGGATAATTCATAAATTATGTAGACAAGACTGTAAATATTCAGTTTAGGGAATAGGACATAGTGAATTATTTAGGAAATTGGCACTCTTTATTTTTCTTTTTAGCACATAGTACATCTATGTTTCCCTATAAGAGAATTTTCTTTAAAAAATTTAGTGACGAAGTAAGATAGTAACTGGACCTTCTGAAGGTGACTTTGGGTTAAAAGGCCTAAATTGGACTAGGACCTTTTATTTTATACAGACAGTAAAACACAGTAACACTGTTACCTATTTTAACCCAGCAATTTTTATATATTTCATCTCTTTAATTGTCATTCTTAAGAGAAGGAATAATGATGACTGATGTGTTTGTTTTGATGGTGTGTGCAGAACAAAAATGTCCAGGGTCACTGCATTCTGTTAAAACTAAAAAGACCCCAAATTTCTCTCAACCTCTTTCCTATGTTTAGTGTCTATTAGAGTCCAGGAAGTTTCTCTGTGTGTCAGTTCACAATCTCTTAAGAAATGTAATCACTGGGTATATATGGCAGAACCTCCCTAAGCTGATACTGCTTTGCAATTCCAAATAACCAACTGTCATCACCCAACTGGGATCTCTATTATTCTTTGATAAAAGTAGAATTCCAATCAACAATAAATCCCTGATAACTCAGAGTCCCAATTCCATGTATATTGACTTGTAACAGTTTTACTGAACTTAACAATGTTTACTCATTAGTTATATATATATATTTTTAGGAACACTATTTTTGCTTTTCAAGGTGAATGGTAACACACTTAGACCATGGCAGTATGGTTTGTAACTATGGGGACTTGCTTTTGGTGTCTTATAGTAGGGAAAGTAAAACTTTTCTCATTTGGAAAATTTTATAAAAGGAATAAATCTTTAAATTTTAGGGCTTTGATCTTTGAACTTGTGGGGTTGCAGACTTTTGAAGTATCCTTTGTATATCCCTGGTTCTCACTCGTGCGGTTGCTAGGAGACAACATTCCTTAGTCTGAATATCCTACTTGTTGCCCAATTTAATCACCAAGAGTGTTATGATGGAGCTAAGTTTTAGATCGCTTTGAGAAAGTCACCTTCAGATTTAAAAAAAATAATAACATAGATTACTCCCTTCTGTGTCCTACACACTTTTCATTCAGCAAATTTATTTTTACTATTCTTAATATTTACATAATTTAAAAAAATCTTTAGCTCTGCAAGCCACATTCTTTGGTTGGGGAGGTGTTTGTGATTTATTTGTACAACTCAGTAGGGCACATCTGGTCACGTATGTGATTAATGTGGTAAAGGCAGTGGGCCTTTGTGTTTGTGGCCCAGCGGGTAAGCTCAGCACATTGTTAGCAGACACTGACAAGAATCAGGCACCCTCCGTGTGTGATCACATTACTTTAGATTGAAACAAACACATTTTATTTTAGAAAAACTTTTAAAATATACTTTTATATTTATAGTTACAGATGCTTAACAATTTATATCTCTCTGAGCATGCACCTTGATGCAATGTAGATATTCTGCCATATTTTTCCATTGGCTAATTGCCATCGGATGACTTAACAAGAGCTTTGCCCTATAGGACACTTTGATCAACATATCTCCAGAAAAAATGAAACTGCTGTTTCTTTAGTCGTTTCCTTTTTTTTTTTTTTTTTTTTTTTCCTTATTTTTGGTATGAGAAGTATGGTCAGGGAAATCTATCTTCAGCTTTGTCACCTCCTCTGGACTTGATTTCAATCATTATCAATTTTGATGAGATATACAAGGGACTTTCAAGATTCATTTCCAGATATATGGTTCAATGATTATTTACCTTGTCCAAATAAACTAGATGTTCATTAAAGTTAATGCTGACAACTAGATAGGTATCCAAAAATAGCGTCAGTTGCTGCCTTTTGGTAACACATGACTTAGATGATATGGTGGTGTGCCTCTCTTCACTGCCTCATTGTTTTTGTATTTCTTTCTTTTTATTTTTTTTTTTTTTTGGTAATTGGTTAAGCTATACAAAAAGACAAATTATGTTTTATAAGCTATATATTAGAATGTGCACTTGCACAGGATGATGCAATTTGAATAGCAATTAACTAGGAACATTTCAGAGATTTACGGGGGAAACAGGGATTGTCCTGGAGATTCAGTACACATCATCACCATAGGTATGCATCATAAGTAACGCTTTACTACCTATTGATAGAATTGCTGAGTGCAACACAACTTACTGGTCATTGACTATGGCCAGTATTAAGAGATAATGTCATGTCTTGTTTGGAATTAATGCTGAAATATAGTGAGAAGGTACCTGGGAAGGCATCGTGACCCTACGTTAGCAAATTTTTGCTTCTAAAATAGTGCCAGTTGCCAAGAAATAGGAGTATAATTTCATTATAAACTACTTGAGGGAAACAACCTTGTGGTTTCTCAGTAACAACCATGAGGTGAACTTAGAAGATGCCAAGTGGTTCACATACATGAATGGTAACTTCTGCCTGTCTGTACCATCAAAAGCCAAGTTTTCTAGTGTGCCAGTGTTGATTCTTGTGTGATCTTCTAGCAGAACACTTGGTGTACTACTTTTGGATAGTGTTTGCCAAAATATGAAGCAAGAATCATGAGTACTTTAACTATGGTGTGAACAAACATTAAAAATACTTGTTAAAAATTATGTCAGCTCATTTCTTTGGATTGAACTTCTATACTACCCCTTGCCCCAACTGAACAAAAATCAAAATGGAGTCCCTCCTGCTAAATGACACTTAATCAAACTAAACTGTGAGGAAATATATCCAAAGTTGACTAGTCTCCCTGTCCATCCAAAACAGAGATTCCAGACTGAGTCAGCAAAACAAAGAAATACCCTCTGCTTTTAACCCTGAGCCCCAGGTAGCCTCAAGTACCCTAATGTTAACCAATCTGTTTTCCCCACCTATTGTTCTGTTTTCTTATTTCTATCTTACAAACTCCACTTTTATTTCCCAATGGGATTTAAGACCAAATAAATCCATTTATGATGGTGACAGAGAGTGAGGTCAAGGCCCAACATTCTGGTCAGTGGTCAATTAAAGAGGTTGACCAAAAGGGAAAAGGTTGACTAAGTGGGGAGAATTTGCCTAAAGTTTCCTCCCTCTGCTGTAACCTCATGTGATATGTAAACAGGCTATAACCTACTCTTGTAAAAAGTAAATGAGTCTCAACCAATCACAAGCAACCACTGCTCAAACATCAAACAGGACAGAAGTGAGCAGGAACCAACTGGGCTGTCTCTACCTCACTTCTCTTTTCTGTTATGTCACTTCCTTTTTGAGCCAATTTGGGTCTAGACTGCTGCTCAATTCTAGCATCAAAACTAAAGCCAATTAAGGTCTGAAAAACTAGGGTTTTTAAAAAATTTTTTAATAATTTTCTCTTTACAATGTGAGAAATGGAATCACTTTTCACTTTCAAAATGAACTCTTTCTCAACCTTCCAGACACATCAAGGGGGAAAGTCTCAGCTAAGAAAGCTAAGAGTTAGTCTTTTTTTTTTTTTTTTTTTTTTTAAATTTGTTCTTTTTAGATATACATGACCATAGAGTGTATTTTGACATATTATATATTCATGGAGTATAACTTATTCTAATTAGGATTCCATCCTTGTGGTTGTACATGATTTGGAGTTTCACTGGTGGTGTACTCTCATATGAAGTTGTGTCTGGGAAAGTTATGTCTGATCATTTCACTGTCTTTCCTATTCCACCCCGCTCTCTTCACTTCATTCCCCTTTGTTTAATTCAATGAACTTCTATTCTTCCTGCACCCCTGTTCTGTGTTAGCATCCACATATCTGAGAGAATATTTGACCTTTGTTTTTTGGGTGATTGGGTTATTTCACTTAGCAGGACAGTCTCTAAATCCATCCATTTACCAGCAAAAGTCATAAAGTCATTCTTTTTATAGCTGAATAATATTCATTGTGTATGTATACCACGTTTTGTTTATCTGTTTATCTATTGTAGGGCACCTAAGTTGGCTTCATAGCTTAGCTATTAGGAATTGTGCTGCTATAAACATCAATGTGGCAGCATCATTGTAGTATGCTGATTTTAATTCTTTTGGATATGTACTGAGGAGTGGTATAACAGGTTCCATTTTTAGTTTTTTTGAGGAATCTTCAAAACCACTTTCTAAAGTGGTTGCACCAATTTGCAGTCCCACCAGCAATTTATGAATGTACCCTTTCCCTTGCACTCTTGTCATCATTATTTCTACTTGTATTCTTGATAATTGCCATTATGACTGGAGTGAGATGAAATCTTAGTTTTGACTTGCATTTCTGTAACTGCTAGAGATGTTGAACATTTTTTTCATATATTTGTTGACAGATCCCATTTCTTCTTCTGTAAAGTGCCTGTTCAGTTTCTTTGCCCATTTATTGATTGACTCAAGAAGTAAAATCAAGAATCAAATATGGGACAGTATCAAACTAAAAATCTTCTTCACATCAAAGGAAACAATCAAGAGTATGAAGAGAAAGACTACAGAAAGGGAGAAAATCTTTTTTACCTGCACGTCAGATAGAGCATTAATCTCCAGGATACATAAAGAATGCAAAAAACTTAACACACACACAAAAACAAATAACACAATCAATAAATAGGCAAAGGATTAGTCTTTAACAATGTTCTAACTCTTTATAATAGATGGTGCAGTCCAAGGGCTTAGTGTGATGTAGACCACAGTATCCAGTACAAATTTTATTTATTTTTAGGATTGCCATCTGTTTATGGCACTGCATACCAATTTTTCTATTTACGGTACCAAAATTAGATTGTATTTTTAAATACATTCAGTTAAGTGAAAAAGTTGACTTAAAGGAAATATTCGGTAGATGATAGTGTAAATAGAAAATAAGGTTGGGCACCTTTCATGAAAAAAGAACTGAAGTTTAGGGAACACTGTTTTAAGATACTCTGGAGTAATATGTAGGATACGTTAGTTTCTAGAACAGTTGTCCTGAGTTCCATGTATTAATTTACATATTCAGGTTTAGAGTCCAGACATAAACCAGAACATGCAAATGAATATTAATTTTTCAAGGTTGTAATGAGGACCAAATAAGAGCCTATGAAGAATACTTACCACAGAGACCTCACCCATCACCACTCAAGTAGGTTTCAAGATGTCATAAGATGTATCACCATTTCTCCCAAATTTCCTTTATAAAATACAAGAAACTCATGGTAACTGTTCTAGAAAATATAATATTTTTCAAAGGAAAATAGATAAAATGGTGACACATCTTATTACATTTTGAATACTATGTTGTTGAGAAACAAGCCCACTGGCTCTCCTGCACCAACTATAGTATACTTTAAGTGAAAACTGTGCAGTAGAGATGCCTGTGTGGAAAAGCACAAATTTTGAAGTAAGCCTTATCTCAATTTGAGTCTCAGGTATTTACTCTGTGCCATTTCCTATATGAAACTCTTCTGAGCCATGATTTTCTTTTCATCTGTAAAATACAGTCATAACTACCTTACAGAACCAAGTGAAATAGCATATGTAAGGCATTTAGTATAGTATCTGGTAAGTAAATAGAATACTCATTTTATTTTTTTTAAACCCTAAACTCTTTCCATATTGAGACTAAATATAATTATTAGATATGTAGGTGAAATGGAGGTGACTTTCTGTGCCCATAAACATACATTTGATTCTTTCAAAGCCCTCATCCCACCACTAAACTAGCTCTCATCCCATAAACTAGGGAGGGGAGAGAGAATTATCACTGAGCCACATACATTCACAAGTTAATAAGTAAAACTTACTTCTTCCTCTCACTTCCTCTCCTTGTTTCTGCAGTGAAATGACATTTCTTTATAAATCTGAAGCAAAGATTCACAGTAATGAAAACCTGGTCCCTTTCATATGTATATTAAATACGTATTAATAAATTTATTTTTAATATAAGTCATGTATTACTTACTGATGGGATAAGTTCTATACATTGCATTGTTAGACAATTTCATGGTTGTATGAACACCATAGAGTATATTTACATAAAGTGAGGGGTTCATGATGTCACTAGGTGATATAATCTTCAGGGACCACCATTGCATATATGTGGTCTGTAGTTAACTGAAACTTTGTTAGGCAAAACATAATTTTAATAGTGTACATTGTCAATAAGAGCACAAGCTTTCCTCTATTGGTAACTGATAGCCATTTAAACTAGGTTGAAGAATACCATTCAGGCTTTTATCATTTGAAAAAAGAGTTCCAGAATATCATCCCCTCACATTCTACTGTGAAAATGGTTCTTACTTCCCTTCCTTCTTTTACCAAAATCTTTTGAGAACTCCTTACACAGCTCCTTAGTCACAGCTCACAGCTCCTTAGGTCATATGAACTTATGTATCTGCTTCTTACAATGGATAATAAAAAAATGAAAGATTTTCTTTTATAAGCATCAATGAAAATCTTTTTGGAAAAGTCACATACAGGAAAATGTTGATTATGTTATTAGAAAGTATAAATTCCAGAAGGCACCAATATTTTCTTTCTTTTTTTCAGAATTAAAGAGTTTGAAGATGCTGTCAATTTCTTCGCCTGGGCTCTTAAACTTAACCCACGTTTTCTGGATGCTCTCGTTGGACGCGGGAATTCCTACATGGAATATGGAAATGATGAAGCCACCAAGCAAGCACAGAAGGATTTTCTGAAAGCATTGCATTTTAATCCATTATATGCAAAAGCCAGAATTAGTCTAGGCTATAATTTGCAGGTAATATTATATAACAATAATTTAACCATTGACAAATTGTTTGGACAGGATAAAGAATATATTTGGCCCATAAAGAATATATTTGGCCCATTAGTTGCGATGGGGAGAAAGGCAATTTCTTTGGTTATGAACATTTACCTTTCCCTTACTTTTAATATGCAGAACAGTAGTGGGGCACAGGAGTTTGTTTAGGGTACAGGGAGCCTGCCTGGAAGAGTCTTGGGACCTAAAATGCTAGTCAGATGAGGATCCTTGGAATTTAAGTTTTTTTTTTTTTCTTCCTTTTTTTTTTTTTTCAATGTTTGTACCCCTCCCTACACTTATGAACAGCTTTTAAAACTTACTGGATGAATTTCATGTATAAGACCCTGACTAATGTTTGTTCCACTAGTTTATATCTTGGTTCCATAGGTTTTGTCCTATTGAGTTAGTGAAAAAAAAATTAAAGGGAATAAACAATGTATGAAAGTTTTGAAGTGGATTCCAGCTGTGCAAGGGGTCAGACGATTTACAGGGACTTCTGGATTCAACCATCCTCCAAATGGCAATGGACTTGACCTTGCTAGGAAGATCTGGACAGGCATTTGTCCCTCCAGCAGGAAGGAAGGGTGCTGCTAGACTGTGTGGGGCCTTGCAGACCTCCACGTGGTTTCTGTGACACTGACCTGTGCACTGAAATGTCACAACTCACTCAGATACTTGCACTAATAAGAAATGTAGGGACATTTTTGGAATAGAGTAAAAAATGTGCTATATTTTTCACGAAAAGGAACTAAGCAATTGTAAGTCTTCTTTTTATCTCCTCTAATATTCAAAAAACTTAAGTAATGGAAAAAGATTGTGTTCAAATTATTGTAATTTGTAATAGCCCTGTTAATAATATGCCCTTAAAGTTGCTGCTTTTTCATTCAAAAAGAAGCAATTGTGACTGATCTAAGGCTGATAACACTGGAGGTGTTTGGGATTGGTGCTATAGTGAGGTATTCTCAAGAATTTATTAATAGGGAATTAAAATTGCCTTCTGAGAGTTAAATACAAAATTAGCCATTATGGATCAGAAGAATTTGCAAAGGGTTGGGGTGACTCCAAAGCAGCTAAATCTGAAGACCTCCAGTGGAATGTGTCAGCATCATGGCTCACTGCATTTAGCAGGTGTTTACTGTGTACCTGATATAGGGCAGGAACTGCTCTAGCCTAGGGATATAGCAGTGAGCAAGATATGCAGGCTTCCTCTGGGAGAGTTTAATTCCTATTGGAGCGACAGACACTAACAATCAATTATATGAATAACTATTTTATTATAATCATGATAAGTGCTACAAAGACAAACAACAGGCTTTAGTCCAAGGGAACCTAGGTTTATTTGAAGAGTGTGGGGGTTTTCTGAAGAATTAACATTTGTGCTGAGGTGTTAAAGACTAGTAACTACTCAGAAGTAGGAGCTGGGGCTAGGGTGTGAGTAGCCCATTGGAAAGCTTTGAAAGAAAGAGGGGGAGGGACCTAAGGGGTAGGATGCTATGGGCAAGGGGAGAGTGGTTAGAGGTGAGGCTAGAAAATTAAATAAGGCCTGGTATTGAAGGCCTTGCTGTTCAGTTAAAAACATGAACAACACTAATCAGAGAAGTGACATCAAAGATTTGCATTTTATGAAGATCTCACTGCAAAAGGATTGAAAAGCACATCAGTATAAAGGATTGAGTCAGGAAATGAAAGACTGATACAAGACAGTTTTAGGATCAGGGAACGAGAAGACACTTGCTAGGTAGTCCTGGTCTTCCTGATACCTGGGTTGACTTCAGGCCAAGAAGGCCAGTGGCAACAGGAACACTGTAATGGGGGACTATACGTACTATCCAGGGGGAAAGAGTGAGGATTTGTTCAACAGGTACTTACATATTCCTTTACTGTTTGCCTATCATGAGGCTACAGAAGGGAGCACAACAGATGACAGATAAGTTCTATTGGGACACTGTTTGCAGTTTAGTATTCCAATAATCTAACCTCAATTTGCCTGCTTCCTTGTTTAGTAAATGAACTTGTGATGACAATGTGGATTTTCAAGTGGTTTATCCAGAGAGAGAAGATTTGCCTATCCAAAAGCAAGGTCCAATTTCTTTAGTAGCTGCATTTCTTCTTAGCTTTTTGTGAGACTCGCTGGGCTTATCTTGGTTAAAGTGTTAGTTTCTGAGATTCTGACAGGTTAGCTTTTTGAGCCCATGAGAAAAATGACAGACCCTAGACCATGCAAATTCATTAACTAGCTGCCTTCCCATGGTGAGGTGTTTGGTAACTGGTCTTCTCTGGGAAATACTCTGACATCCTATTAAGGGTGCCTCTCCTTACCATTTTTCTTTTTTTTTTCCACTTGGTGCTTAGTTCGGTATACATACATGCTTAGGAGATTTACCAGCATCTTTTATGGAATATGTATAATGGTACTAAAATTCCAGATGCTGTACAATTTATCAAAATATGTTTTATCTATTTATGCAACACATATTAATTTTACTTTATATATAATGCATATGTTATATATAACTGGAATTCAGTGCCAAGCAAATAAACATAATCCCTGTCTATGTTTTTGGAGCTCACTGTAAAATTATCAACAATTGTTAGAATCATTGGTGTTTCACATGGTGGCCATGTTTTATGTAACCTGAAACTGGTGTTAAGAGATGACCCTGTAATTGAACTTATCTTAGTTAATTAAAATTTTACCATAAATACTCATAGGTAATTAGCCAATGGAATTTGCTCACAGTATAGCCCACCTTCTTGTTTAAAATAGCTTAGATTGGTACCATATGCCCTTTAGTTCCACATGCCATAGATTTTGTATGAGGTAGAATCATAAGCATTTGTCATGTTACAAACTATTTCTTACTTCATGAAATCAGAAAATTATTTTAGGCCCAAGGAAAATTCCAGAAAGCTTGGAATCATTTTACTATTGCCATAGAAGTTGATCCAAAGAACTACCTGGCCTATGAAGGAAGAGCTGTGGTCTGTCTTCAGATGGGTAATAATTTTGCTGCAATGCAGGATATTAATGCTGCCATAAAGGTAAAAATCTATTTAGATTATGTTATCATTAGCATAAATTAACACCATTAATGAACTTTTTCAAGTAAGGGGTTCTCTGTTCCCTCTTTAAAGTGACTTATGGAGAAAATATTGTTTTTGGAGAAAAATTTTTTTTCCTTGAGTGGTTCCCAGGATTAAGAGTTATAGTGACTTGACCATTTTGTAGTCTAAATGAATTTGAAATGAAAAAAGAAACTAATTCCTAACAAACATTGGTGGTTCTTAGTAAATGCAGCTTGTAAGTTTCATAGGCCATAAATACTACTTTGTAATACAAAATAAATGTAAAACATAAAACAGTGTTCTAGGTCTGAAGGTAAAGAAAGAATAATGTAAATCCCCAGATTCTTCCTGTAGAGAAATTTCAAATAAAAAACTCCTGTTTTGAATGTAGTGACAGAAATTCTTCTTTTCTTCTAGCTTTTGAATTTTGTTTCCATAGATTTATGTAGATGTTCTAAGGTTTGAGATGAGAAAAAGGAAAGAACTTAAAGATAATTATTACTACATAGGGCAAATAAATGTGTTAACTATTCAATTTAATTTCTCTCTAGCTTAACACAGGTAAACAGATAAGCTTTCCCTCTGCAGCTATTCCTTGGCAAGAAACTTAGTAAAGCACCAAGATTATTTGCTTTATTGCAACCAAATCAACAAAGTGTTGACATTGAACCAATTTCATACCAAGTCTCTTCTCAAAATATTTGCTCTAATGGGGTTTTACCTCCACTATAAAATTACTTGTTTCCCACAAGTAGATTTCATAATGTTCATTTCTGCAGACATGAAATGGGAGATAAATACTATTCCCAGATGCTAAAGACTCACACTATCATGTTGCAGATCAATACCACAGCAGAGTTCATAACAAATCGTGGTGTGATTCATGAGTTTATGGGCCAAAAACAGAATGCAATGAAAGACTACCAAGCAGCAATTGCTTTAGACCCCAAGTACTCACTGGCTTACTTTAATGCCGGAAATATCTACTTACACCACAGGCAGTTTTCTCAGGTAATGTGAGTTTTCTGGAATATTTTCTTTTTGAAAACAAATGCTTTCTTTGTTATATATAGTTTGAAAATGCATTCCTTACACCTCAAACTAATAAACCATTAGCTTTTCCTTTAAAAAAAGTAATGTTCTCTTTCATAAGAATGTTTATAATTATCCATCAAATGTTTACACCTGTATGGATTTATTCTCCTCAATATCATCAAAATCATTCAATGCTTACCCAGAAAACATTTTTTTTCCAACTTTCCTGAGTGTCAGATCTTGTTATATTCAGCTTCGCCAGCTTTCAGCTTCAGTCTTCTGTTTCCCCCTCCCTCCACCTCCACTTGGACATTCTTCAGGACCCTCTCTATGACAGAACCGCTAACTCATCTTAACGTATGCCTTTCCTAAATTGCATCAGTGAGTATATGATTGGGAAGAAGGAGACTTGGATTGTAGTTCTGGTTTTATGTGAGTCATTAATCTCTTTTGGCCTCATTTTGTAATGTCTGAAATGAAAGGTTTAGGATATTAGATGATGTTTTCTTAAAATTTATTTATTTGAATTGTAGTGCATTTATATGACTCAAACTCTTGCCTTTCTCATTATTTCTTTTTTTTATCTGTAATTACTAGTTTGCTCTGTTTGTCTTCTTGCTCTTTAACAGAAGATAAACTGAAGACAAGCAGACAAAAGAGTAAATTAATTTATTGCCACCCTTTATTTATATGGTGACAGTTTATTAAAATTATGTCTTTTTATCCCCGAGTATTGTTTTGGCAGTATCCCACATATTTTGGTCTATAATTATTTTTAACTTGAGTAAAATACCCATGACATAAAATTAACCTTCTTAACTATTTTAAGTTTATAGCTCAGAAGTGTTAAATATATCCTGCAATGCTTTTATTAATGTTTTCCTAAAACTTTGCACCTGCAATTTTTATTTCCCTTTTGACTCAAGAATAAATTAGACATTTATTTATATAGAAGGGTTTTAATATTCTATGTCTTTATGTGCACTTTAAAGTATTTTACTCTGTAATCTATTTTTTTTTCAGAGTTTTTCTGAAAATAGAAAGGCTTATAGTTTTCCTGTAGTGATTGCCTTTCTAAAAATAACTTTAATACCCTCATTTCCTTATTTAATGCCTCTACTTGGAACCACAATAAAATTACCTTGTAACCTCCTCCTCCTCATTAACATGAGAGCATAAATCAATAACCCTCATCTTAAAAAAAAAAAAAAAAAGAAAAGGAAAATGAACACTGGCCTCATAGCCGACTCAGGCTAGCTCCTCTGTTTCTTCACTACGGTTCTTTGTAGAAGTCTCTGTTAAGCGACTGTAGTAACTGTCTCTCAGTTTCTAATTCATCTCACAGACTCTCCACAATCCTCTCCATCTGAGCCAGTGACTTCCTCCATCCTTCTCTTACCTGACTTCTCAGCAGCATTTGACACAGGGCACTTTCCCCTTCCTAAAGCACTTTAGTCACTGGATGACACCATTCTATCTTTTTTTCCTACCATCTCAGCTGGATGCTCCCTTCTCAGTCTGCTTTTCTGGCCCCTCCTCTCTGCTTCTGTTCTGAGTGTTGGTGGTACACAAGGGCTTGTTTCTGCCTCACTTCTCTCTGCACTTGTTTTTGTGGACCTATCTCTAATACCCTCACTACAACATGACTCTAAGATCTTTAGGGGCAGGAACCATACTCTGTCCTCTCCTCCCTCTCAGAGAGTACATTTCTTCCCATGATTTACACCTCCGCCTTTTTTCTCAGCTCCTAACTCATATTTATCTCCAGTTCCTAAAAGTGGATATTTTACAAGTGCCATTAAGGGACAAAATTGAATTGATTTCTATGCCCCCTATCTCCAGTCCAGCTTTCTTTGAATAAATCCTCTCTAAATTCAAGATGTCATCTAAGTAGAAACAGAGTCAACCATCACTGTCTTCTCTCATCTGGTCTCCTTCATCTAACCAGTCATCTAATTTTGTCCATTTAACTTCATAATTTATTTTATTTTCTCCTAAATTTGTCCCTTGCATTCCATTTATACTCCATTGCTCTTATTTTTTCTCAAGTTAGATCATGGCCCTCGCCAGCTGGTTGACCTCTATGATTGGCCAGTTGGCCTCAGTGGGGAAGCTAGATACTGAGGCAGAGTTATGGACGGTAGAGTTCTGTAAGGCATGTAAGAGGTTTGTCCTCACTCAGATTTCAGTTGATAGCTGGGTGACTAATGTTTCCCAAGCAGGCAGGCCAAGGTTAATTGCCTTAAACTTCGATAATCTCATCACTTTCCTGCTGAGTTCTAGAAATGTTCCTTAGCATTGTAAAGTTAGTTAATGAGATTAAGACAAATAAAATGCCCAGGGTGATTTTTGATTTCTGTATATGCTTAGATGTGCATGAAAGGAAGATCATTAACTTTCAAATTTATTTCTTTGGTAACTCTATGGGCCATCCCATACAAAATTATTTGTTTAGATCTAAAATGCAGCTTGAACTTTAAATTTTATTTTCTAAAAGTGTAACTCTGTTTTCTCCACATTCCTTGGGCAACATTTCATCTGAAATATTGTCTATCCTCTGTCTCAATGCATAGGATGTGTGGGCTTAAGAGTGCACACACATCCAGGGTCAGGCAGGTTTTTTTCTGTTATTGTTAAAATCTTTTTTATTTTTACAGACACATTTTGATTCATTGTACACAAATGGGGTACGACCTTTCTTTTCTATGGTTATATACAATGTAGAATCACACCATTCATGTAATCATACATATATATAGGGTAATACTGTCTGCTTCATTCTACTGTCTTTCCATCCCCCACCCCATCCCTCCCCATTTTCCTCATTATTATCCAAAGTTCATTCATTCTTCTCTTCCTCCCATCACCCACCCCCTTGTTATATATTTTCCTGCATTTATCAGAGAAAACATTCGACCTTTGTTTTTTTGTGCTTGGCCTACTTCACTTAGCATGATATTTTCCAACTTCATCCATTTACCAGCAAATGCCATAATTTTATTCTTATATATACCACATTTTCTTTATCCATTCATTAATCAAAGGGCATCTAGGTTGGTTCCACAAACTAGCTATTGTGAATTGAGCTACTATAAACATTGATGTGGCTGCATCACTGTAGTATGCTGATTTTAAGTCCTTTGGATATAAACCAAAGGGATGACCCAGTGGGATAACTGGGTGAAAAGGTGGGTCCATTCCAGGTTTTTGGGGAATCTCCATACTGTTTTCCAGAGTGGCTGCACAAATTTGCAACTCCACCAACAGTGTATGAGTGTGCCTTTTTCCCCACATCCATGCCAACAATTATTATTGCTTGTGCTCTTTTTTATTCTTTTTAAAATATATTTTTATTTTTATTTATTTGTATGCAGTGCTGAGAATCAAATCCAGTGCCTCACACATGCTAGACTCAGACACAAGTTACTAACATTCTAAGAACAGCATACATTTTTTTTTTGCTTTTCTTCTGTAGCGTATTTACATAAGAAGAATACAAAAATAAAAGAAAAAGAAATTGCTCTTTTATATTAAATACACCTGTCCATAATAATTTATTCAGATAAAGAATTATTTGACATTGTACCTTGAGAATTGCATTGCAAAGTCTAGTAGATATAAAGGAAAAACTTTAAAGTAAGAATAGGGAAATCAAAATCTTATTTTTTTTTATTGTAAACAAATGGGATACATGTTGTTTCTCTATTTGTACATGGAGTCAAGGTATACCATTTGTGTAATCATAAATTTACATAGGGTAATGTTATTTGATTCATTGTTATTTTTTTCCTCCCCCCCCACCTCTCCACCCCTCTTTTCCCTCTATACCGTCCTTCCTTCCTCCATTCTTGCCACCCTCCCTAACCCTAACCCTAAACATAACCCTAACCCTAACGCTAACCATCCAACCCCCCATTATATGTCCTCATTCGCTTATCAGCGAGATCATTCATCCTTTGGTTTTTTGAGATTGGCTTTTCACACTTAGCATGATATTCTCCAATTTCATTCATTTGCCTGCAAATGACATAATTTTATCATTCTTTATGGCAGAGTAACATTCCATTGTGTATATATGCCACAGTTTCTTTATCCATTCATCAATTGAAGGACATCTAGGTTGATTCCACAATCTGGCTATGGTGAATTGAGCAGCAATGAACATTGATGTGGCTGTATCTCTGTAGTATGCTGATTTTAAGTCCTTTGGGTATAGGCCAAGGAGTGGGATAGCTGGGTCAAATGGTGGTTCCATTCCAAGCTTTCTGAGGAATCTCCATACTGCTTTCCAGAGTGGCTGCACTAATTTGTAACCCCACCAGCAATGTATGAGTGTACCTTTTTCTCCACAACCTCGGCAACACCTATTGTTGCTTGTATTCTTGATAATCGCCATTCTAATTGGGGTGAGATGAAATCTTAGTGTAGTTTTTTATTTGCATTTCTCTTATTACTAGAGATGTTGAACATTTTTTCATATATCTGTTGATTGCTTGTGGATCTTCTTCTGTGAAGTGTCTGTTCATTTCCTTAGCCCATTTGTTGATTGGATTATTTGTATTCTTGGTGTAGAGTTTTTTGAGTTCTTTTTATATTCTGGAAATTAGCGCTCTATCTGAAGTATGAGTAGCAAAGATTTTCTCCCACTCTGTAGGCTCTCTCTTCACATTACTGATAGTTTCCTTTGCTGAGAGAAAGCTTTTTAGTTTGAATCTATCCCAGTTGTTGATTCTTGTTTTTATTTCTTGTGCTATGGGAGTCCTGTGAAGGAAGTCTGATCCTAAGCCAACATGTTGAAGATTTGGACCTACTTTTTCTTCTGTAAGATGCAGGGTCTCTGGTCTGATTCCGAGGTCCTTGATCCATTTTGAGTTGAGTTTTGTGCAGGGTGAGAGATAGGGGTTTAATTTCATTCTGTTGCATATGGATTTCCAATTTTCCCAGCACCATTTGTTGAAGAGGCTATCTTTTCTCCAATGCATATTTTTGGCCCCTTTGTCTAGTATGAGAAAATTGTATTTATTTGGGTTTGTGTCCATGTCCTCTATTCTGTACCATTGATCTACCTGTCTATTTTGTACCAATACCATGCCGTTTTTGTTACTATTGCTTTGTAGTAGAGTTGAAGATCTGGTATTGTGGTACCCACTGCTTCACTCTTTCTGCTAAGGATTGCTTTAGCTATTCTGGGTTTCTTATTCTTTCAGATGAATTTCATAATTGCTTGCTCTATTTCTGTAAGGTATGTCCTTGGGATTTTAATTGGAATTGCATTGAATCTGTATAGCACTTTAGGTAGTATGGCCATTTTGACAATATTAATTCTTCCTATCCAAGAACATGGGAGATCTTTCCATCTTGTAAGGTGTTCTTTAATTTCTTTCTTTAGTGTTCTGTAGTTCTCATTGTAGAGGTCTTTCACCTCTTTTGTGAGATTAATTCCCAAGTATTTTATTTTTTTCGATGCTATTGTGAGTGGGGTAGTTTTCCTAACTTCTCTTTCTGAAGATTCATCAGTTATGTATAAAAATGCATTGGATTTATGAGCATTGATCTTGTAACTTATACTTTACTGAATTCACTTATGAGTTCTAAAAGTTTTCTGGTGGAATTTCCAGGTTCCTCTAAATATATAATTTTGTCATCAGCGAACAGGGATAGTTTGAGTTCTTCTTTTCCAATTCCTATCCCTTTAATTTCTTTGGTTTGTCTAATTGCTCTGGCTAGAGTTTCAAGGACGATGTTGAATAGAAGTGGTAAAAGAGGGCATCCCTGCCTCCTTGTTCCAGTTTTTACGGGTAATGCTTTCAGTTTTTCACCATTTAGAATGATATTGGCCATGGGCTTAGCGTAGATTGCCTTTATAATGTTTAGGAATGTTCCCACTACCCCAATTTTTTCTAGTGTTTTGAGCATGAAGGGATGCTGTATTTTATCAAATGCTTTTTCTGCATCTATTGAAATAATCATGTGATTCTTAACTTCCAGTCTGTTGATATGGTGAATGAAATTTATTGATTTCCGAATGTTGAACCAACCTTGCATCCCTGGGATAAAACCCACTTGATCATGGTGCACTATCTTTTTAATATATATTTGTATGCGATTTGCTAAAATTTTGTTGAGAATTTTTGCATCGATATTCATTAAGGATATTGGTCTGAAATTTTCTTTCCTTGATGTGTCTCTGTCTGGTTTAGGTATCAGGGTGATATTGGCTTCGTAGAACGAGTTTGGGAGGGTTCCCTCCTCTTCTATTTCATGGAATAGTTTGAGAAGTATTGGAATGAGCTCTTCTTTAAAGGTTTTGTAGAACTCGGCTGAGAACCCATCTGGTCCTGGACTTTTCTTTGTTGGTAGACTTTTGATGACCTCTTCTATTTCATTGCTTGAAATTAGTTTATTTAAGTTGTGTATGTCCTCCTCGTTCAGTTTAGGTAGTTCATATGTCTCTAGAAATTTGTTGATGTCTTCGAGGTTTTCTGTTTTGTTGGAGTATAGATTTTCGAAATAGCTTCTAATTATGTTTTGTATTTCACTCGTGTCTGTTGTGATGTTTCCTTGTTCATTCCGAATTTTAGTAATTTGAGTTTTCTCCCTCTTTCTCTTTGTTAGTGTGGCTAAGGGTTTATCAATTTTATTTATTTTTTCAAAGAACCAACTATTTATTTTGTTAATTTTTCCAATTGTTTCTTTTGTTTCGATTTCGTTGATTTCGGCTCTGATTTTAACTATTTCCTGTCTTCTATTACTTTTGGTATTGGTCTGCTCTTCTTTTTCTAGTGCTTTGAGCTGTAGTGTTAAGTCGTTTATTTGTTGATTTCTACTTCTTTTTTTGAATGCACCCCATGAAATAAATCTTCCTCTAAGTACTGCTTTCATAGTGTCCCAGAGATTTTGATATGATGTGTCTTTGTTCTCGTTTACTTCTAAGAATTTTTTTTATTTCCCTCCTGATGTCTTCTGTTATCCATTCATCATATAATAGTGTATTATTTAGTCTCCAGGTATTGGAGAAGTTTCTGTTTTTTATTCTGTCATTTATTTCTAATTTCAATCCATTATGATCTGATAGAGTACAAGGTAGTATCTCTATCTTCTTGTATTTGCTAACAGTAGCTTTGTGGCATAAAATATGGTCTATTTTAGAGAAGGATCCATGTGCTGCTGAGAAGAAAGTGTATTCGTTCTTTGATGGATGGTATATTCTATATATGTCCGTTAAGTCTAAATTGCTGATTGTGTTGTTGAGATCTATAGTTTCTTTATTCAATTTTTGTTTGGACGATCTATCCAGTGGTGAGAGAGGTGTGTTAAAATCGCCTAGTATTATTGTGTTGTGGTCTATTTGATTTCTGGAATTGAGAAGGATTTGTTTGACGTACGTGGATGAGCCAATGTTGGGGCATAGATATTTATGATTGTTATGTCTTGCTGATTTATGCTTCCCTTAAGCAGCATGTAATGTCCTTCTTTATCCCTTCTGACTAGTTTTGGTTTGAAGTCCACATTATCTGAAATGAGGATGGATACTCCAGCTTTTTTGCTGTGTCCGTGTGCATGGTATGTTTTTCCCCATCCTTTCACCTTTAGTCTATGGGTGTCTCTTTCTATGAGGTGAGTCTCTTGCAGGCAGCATATTGTTGGATTTTTCTTTTTAATCCAATCTGCCAGTCTGTGTCTTTTGATTGATGAATTCAGGCCATTAACATTCAGGGTTATTATTGTGATATGATTTGTATTCCCAGTCAATTGACTCATATTTGTTTTGACATGATTTGGTTTCTCCTTTATTTGGCTATTCCTTTAGGCTAGCGCCTCCTGTTGCTGATTTGCATCGTTGTTTTTCATCTCTTCCTCATGGAATATTTTGCTGAGAATGTTCTGTAATGCTGGCTTTCTTTTTGTAAATTCCTTTAGCTTTTGTTTATCATGGAAGGATCTTATTTCATCGTCAAATTTGAAGGTAAGTTTTGCTGGGTATGAGATTCTTGGTTGGCATCCGTTTTCTTTCAGGGCTTGGTATATGTTGTTCCAGGCCCTTCTAGCTTTTAGGGTCTGGATTGAAAAATCTGCTGATATTCTTATTGGCTTCCCTCTGAATGTAATTTGATTCTTTTCTCTCGTGGCCTTTAAAATTCTGTCTTTATTTTGTATGTTAGGTATTTTCATAATAATGTGCCTTGGTGTGGGTCTGTTGTAATTTTGTATGTTTGGAGTTCTATAAGCCTCTTGTACTTGGTTTTCCATTTCATTCTTCAGATTTGGGAAATTTTCTGATATTATTTCATTGAATAGATTGTTCATTCCTTTGGTTTGTTTCTCTAAGCCTTCCTCAATCCCAATAATTCTCAAATTTGGCCTTTTCATGATATCCCATAATTCTTGTAGATTCTGTTCATGATTTCTTACCATCTTTTCTGTTTGGCCAACTTTGCTTTTAAGATTAAATAATTTGTCTTCAATGTCTGAGGTTCTGTCTTCCAGGTGTTCTATCCTATTAGTTATGCTTTCTATGGAGTTTTTAACTTGGTTTATTGTTTCCTTCATTTCAAGTATTTCAGTTTGTTTTTTTTTCAGTATCTCTAACTCTTTATTGAAATGATCTCTTGCTTCCCGTATTTGGTCTTTTAACTGTTGATTGGTGCGATCATTTAATGCCTGCATTTGCTCTTTCATCTCCTCCTTCAATGCCTGCATTTGCTCTTTCATCTCCTCATTAGCTTCCCTGATCGTTTTAATTACGTACATTCTGAACTCCCTTTCTGACATTTCTTCTGCTGTGCTGTCATTGGGTTTTATTGATGTAGTATCTAGGTTTGTTTGGGACATTTTCTTCCCTTGTTTTCTCATATTGGTCAGTTGTCAGTGGGACCCTGAGATATTGCAGTTTTCTGCTACTGGCTTATAGTGTTCCGGTAGATTTCCAGTGTATCACCTCCCAGCCTTCAGTAGCCTGATGTCTTGGAGGAATCTGATAAAGCAGCTCATCCAAAGAAAACTGCCCCTAGCCCCCTACTGGTTCCACGGTTTGGAACTGGCTCTGTGCGGAAATGCTCTCACTGTGGGCCTGCGCCGTGCAGCTGGCCGTGTGGGAGGAGCCCACTGCCAGAGTGTGGAAGGCTACCATGGGAAGACTCTAGCTGCCCTGCCCGGCTCCAATAAGCCACCTCTATCTGGACCTGCCACCCGGGCCGAGCTTTACCCAGTGGGCAGATTCACCCGTGGCTCTATTTCAGTCCGAGTCTCTCAATGCCTCCCCTTCTTAACTCCAGGGTTCTGGAGCGACTGGGGGTGCAGTCTCCCTCTAGGCCGCCATCTTGGATCGCCCCGTGAAGAGAGCCTGCAGCCGGAGTGGGCAGAGCCGCCTGAAGAGGTCTCTGGCTGCCCTGCCCTAATCCCAGAGGCTGTTTGCGGATCGCGGCTCTCCGCTGGTTCGTTGCTGGAGTACGCTGCGCTGCAGGGGCTCCGGGACTCGGAGCTTGTTCTGGTCAGAAAGGCTCTCACTAGCGGGCCAGTTCCATTCCGAGAACCTGGAGAAGCTGGCCTAGCTAGAATCTTAATGTTTCAAATTCACATTCAAATGGGCTACTTGCGTGAATTATGAACTACAGGTGAATTAAAAATATAGATCTGTTTCTAATTAATTAATTATATAGATACGAGGACGTCAGAGCAATTGTTAAAAAATCAAGGCCTGTTATTGCTTTAGCCTTTAATTTTTCATACTCCTATACTTCCAGTAACCTCAATAAATTTATATGTTTTCAGTCTTCTAAGTAATATAATTTGGAAGCTATAATAAAAAGTTTTCTTTGTTCAAAGTTATGTGCACTGCTGGTGTTTTACTGAGTTCTTTCCTTTTAGCCAAGATAGGAATTTGCTTCTATATAATTGAAGTCATGCTCTTATGGTGTATTATTGTGTAGCCTTCATTTATCATTTATTGGTGATTTAAAATGAAGCATAAGTTACTTTATGCAGAAAGTAAAGCTTGGAGTCATTCCCCACCTCATTTCTGATGACTGTCAAATGAAACCTTAGCCTTCTCTTCAGGAGTGAATCCTCTTTAAGGTCTTGACAGAGGGATATAAATTCTGCCCCCATCTCAACAGATCCTTAAATTGCATATAACTGTAGCATAGAATAGCTGCCATCCAGAGCATAGGAATGCCTGGGGAGAAAGTAAGGCAGTAACTACAATTGTGATCCAATTGTCTCTCAAAAGTCAGAGGAGACAACTTTTGTGGAGAATTGCCTCAAGACCTTTACCTCTTCATTTATTGACATCAGAAGAAAACAGATTTGTCAATAATGATTGAGTGCTCACTACATTATGGATATTGTTCTCAGTACATTACATTTGAATTCACTTCATCCTTACATAAATGCTGGGTTTTTTTTGTTTTTTTGTTTTTTAGCTTTTGTTTTACAGATGAAGAAATAATACAATTAGAGCATTAGTAACTCACCCAAGGTGGAGGCAGAAGTTGAACCCAACGATCTAGCTCCCTAGTCTAAACTGCTGCCGCCATGTGAGCAGAATTTATATCACCCATGGTGGAAGTGAATTGAGGATGGGTCCTGGGAAAAGGAGGGAAATAGTTCAGCGAGGGAGATGGGAGAAAATGATTAGAGAGGTGGACCAGGGAGAGCCCATCCTAAGGACAGAGAGGATTTTAAGAAGGAAGGAGAGATGAAGACTATCTGTGTCACAAAAATGCCTTGGAGGAAAGTAACTGGAAAGTCTCCCTTAGGTTTGAGGATGTTTACAACCTCAGTCAGAGTACAACATAGGAAATAGGAGGAGGTTGATAAGAAGGCAACTTGTGGTGGGTCTGGAAAAAATAGAATGGGAAGTAATTGGACAGAATAAATTGAATTATGGAAAGTGACTTTCCCTTGAAGGTAAATTTTAAGTAAGAACCTAATTTTCATCCATCAGGGAGTTAGATTCCTAATTTGAGTAGCAGGATGTCTAAGCAGCATCTCAAGCTATTTATAGTAAAAGGGCCAGTTGTTTTTTTTTTTTTTTTTAAAACCCATTTATTATAGATCAAAACACTATTAAAACATAATAATAAAGAATTGGGGGTGTGGGGATGGGCAGGAAGGTGGAATGAGACAGACATTATTACCCTATATACATGTATGATTACACTACAGGTGTGGCTGCACCGTGTTCAGCCAGAAGAAGAATTTATGTTCCATTTGTGTACAACATGTCAAAAGGCATTCTACTGTCATGTATAACTAATTTAGAACAAAAACAACAATAACAGCAAAAAATTACTAGAAATATGATCATGTGCTCAGATTCATAGTCATGTTAAAATGCTATGGATGCTACTTAGTGTTTCAGTTTTGGTTCTTACCTCTTTGCAGGCTTGTAGCAATTATTTCTTGGACCAGGACTCCAGACCACATTTTGAGGGTCTTTGTGTGAACCAAGAAATCATAATGAGGTTGAAATAAAAGTAATGACAGTTTTTATTGGGGTACATAAGAGATCTGCAAGTTGGAAGGCACAGTTTAGTAAGAAACGAAGCAAGCTCCATCCAGGGGAAGGAGAACTGGATTTCTAACAGAAAAGTTAGGGGGAAATTGGATGAAGTGAATTAACTCATTTTGAACAAATTTTGATTGGCCCTGATAGCTACACAAGTCATTTTGAACAAATTTATATGGGAGTTGAAGGTCTGTTCATACATTAAGCTGTTCTTGATTGATTGCTAGGGGGCTGTTGGCAGGGTGTGATTTGTTGGCAATAAGTCATTTCAAGCAGTCAGCAAGTCAACAAAAGTTCCGTGATTGGGAACTGTTGCAATCTTTGGTCTTGCAAGCACATTCTTTCCAAAGTTAACTTCCTATAGCTGGAAGTTGAAGATTGAGGAATTTGTGTTGTGAGGTAAACCAGAGCCTCCCAAATGTAGTTTCTGAGACTCACACAGGAAGTTTTGTTCTCTTCTTGACCTAACTGCAGCCTTCTTAATTTTTATTTTTAAATCTTCTAGGTCAATGATGAATTGTGAATAATCTAGAGTTCTTGATTTTTCTCAACAAGATATTTTCTCCTTTTTCTTCTTTATAATTTTTCATAGTATTACTGCAATTTTATTGCTTTGGATATGATTTAGGACCTTCTTTGAAACTTCAGCTCTTACTACGGTTTTATAGGTAAAATATTACTTACCTGATTTGTATTTATTTTATGATCTTGTTCAGTCTTTTTCAATTTACTTTTTACCTCTTGTAGCTGTTGTTGTTCTGTACAAGAATATGAGATTTGGGTGGCAGGTAGTGAGTGTATTTCATTCAGCAAGGAGAAATATTTTATCATTGACATAGTTTAGAATTCCCAACACATGGTGTTATGGTTTGGATCTTAAATGTCTCTTAAGGCTCATATGCTAGAGGCTTGTTCACCAAACTGTGGCACTATTGGGAGATAGTGGAATCATTAGGAGGTGGGGTTTAACAGAAGGAAATTACATCATTGGGGGTGCACCTTTAAAGGGGATACTGGAACCCCAATCTCTTCCTCTGTCTGTTTCCCAGCTGCATTGAGGTGAGCAGACTCCTTGGCCACACACTCTCACCATGATGTATTATGTCATCACAGTCCCAGAGCAACAGGGCCAACAGGGACTGAAACCTTGGAAACTGTGAACCAAAATAAATCCTTTCTCCTTTTGAGTTGATTATCTTAGGTATTTTGTCATAGAGACAGAATACTGACTGAGACACATAGTAAAGTCAAAAAGCAGACCGCCTTTTGGTTTGTTATTCATTTTAATATTCTCTATATTTTCTACAGTCAATGCACCAATATATCTGGGATGAAATACTTCTACCTGCTTAGTAGATAACTGGTCTTAATTTTAAATTAAAAAAAAAAGTGCTTCACGTTTTTGGACAGCTACCAATTAAAGTACATTTATTATAATTATTTTTACATTTTAGGCTGGTGACTACTTCTCAAAGGCTTTAAAGTTTGATCCAGAAGATGATTATGCTCTCATGAATCAAGCTATCACAAATACAATATTGAAAAAATATGAAGAAGCAAAAGAAAATTTTGCATGTGCAGTTGAACACTGTCCACTTTGGGCTGCAGTATATTTCAACAGAGCACATTTATACCACAGTTTACAGCAGTATGAGCTAGCTGAGGAAGAATTAAGTAAAGGTATACTTTTTGGTACTATTTTGATAAAATGATAGCTGTTAATGTGTTTGTTTTTAGACTACAAAAGAAGAAAATTATCAGGTCTATTTGTCTAGATGGAGGTACATGAGAATCAATGTGTCGGGCACGTGGTCACCACGGGGTGGTCATGGGTGAGAGAACTTGGTAGTGAGGTCTTCAACTTTGGTTCCTGACATGCCCTCATGGGTGTAGGAGGTTGGGGTGGCAGGATTGGCTTTTGGTGTACCCCAGGCTGGAGAGTCCGCATCACATGCCACCTTAGGGCACTGGTCTAGTCCCTACGGAAGCGGCCACTCTACAGCAGTCTTTGCAAGGGCCAGTTCAAGTCAGGGTCCCCTGATGGCTACCCTGGCTCCTATTCCAAGTCCCCTGTGGGGTCCCAGCAGCCATCTGGCTTCTCCCCAGGCCAGCAGCAGACCCATCCCCAAGGTTCTCCTAGGACATCCACACCATTTGGATCAGGGTGAGGTAGAGAAAAAAAGAATATCTAATGAGCTGTAAAGTTATTTCAAGCCTTCAATGCTTGAAGATCCTTGGACTGGCCTAGAACCAGTGTCTGCAGTGAACATAAGCCAACAATAGAGCAAAACTCAAACATTCACAGGCAAAAAAGGAAGATACTTTTGTTAACATTTCTGAAATTCATCTGGAAGCTTTATGTGTCAGGAACATCTTAGACAAAACTTTTACTTGTGTAACTAAGTTGAACCCAAAGATGTTGACTTTAAATAATTAGTAGGACCTTGGTATTTTCCGTTATATCAAGTGTTGTTATTAGAGAAGAATGTAGGATAATTTGCAGTATTTAGTTCTCTGAAAGTGCCTACCACCTTTAGAGTTACAGTTTCTGTATTGTTAACATTCCTGGTTATATAATGGACATTTGTCTTTTAATGTTTTTCTAAAGTTTTAAAATAAAACATTTTGTCTTTCTAGCTAAAGAAAAAAAAAAGAATCACTGTGTTTAGATGTCATTTTTAATGTAATCAATATAGATTCCTCTAGGTAATAACTTAAAGTTTTGGTAGAGTCACATATAGAGAATTATTAGGAAACCCATACATAAACAATGCCAACCTTTCCAAGAAAAGTATTGTACTGTGGTTCCCTAAGTTTACTTTCTTAGGAAGATTGAATATTTTTAATTTAACTGAATTGTTAACATTTGAAGAAAAATATTATCAAATGAATTACATCAAAATTCTCATAAAATTTTATTTTAAAAAATGGAGCTAGTTTTGAGTGCACAAACACATCTTTAATGTATTTTCTTTTGCAGCTCTGTCTTTGACTCCTAATGATGCTCTAGCGTATAACTTCAGAGCTGAAGTTCGTGGTAAAATAGGTCTGATTGAGGAAGCTATGGCCGACTATAACCAAGCACTTGATCTTGAAGAATGTGCCTCAGATACATGATCACATAGACTACTCTGGTGTCTACATTTACATAGAGGTTCTTCCTGAAACTGAAATGTTGCTTAGAAGTTTGACCTGCCTTCGTTATTGTATTCATTATGCTTAGTCTTCTATAAACCCTTTAATGCATTTTAGCAAAATGTTCATGCTGTACATTAATTATAAACTTTGAGATCATTTTCTGCATATTTGAAATATCTCAAGAATCAAATTTCTTCTTGGATTAAATGGGAATATTTCTCAAGGAATATTAAGGCTTAAAATATTTTCTTTAAAATAATTTTCTTTGAAATAATACTGTACTTATAGAAATGTGTCATTGGCCTTTTCATCAATTCCCACTCATAATATATTCAACAGTACCCAGATTTTTAAAAAGAATTAGCTGATGACAATTAAAAAAACTGAAGTCAAGTACATTTCCTCTTGTCCTTTAAACAGCATCCGTTACTAGTCTGTATTCTTCCAGGTACCCATTTTCTTCCAACAGATAAACTTGTTTCTATTTTTATATATTGCTTGCCTTCCAGAATAACACCTATAAAGATTTTGAGCATCCTGTTTCCCTGAGATAATCTCTTCTGCCGCTTTCATTCAGATTTCATGAATGTGTACATAAATGCAGATTTCATGAATTATATATATATGTAAATCTATGTACACTTGTGATTAGTGCTTCATAGCCGTTGATGAGTAAAATATCAAAACAGTTAAAATTACTTTTATTAACATGCTAATTGTACAAATTAAAGGGTTTCACTGTGACATTTCCATAGATGGACATATCAAGCACTGATATAAGAATTCTTTATAGAATGTTTTTGAGGAAACTTTCAATGAATCAGAGGAACCCTCCTTTTACCTCACTGATAATAACAAGTCTTTCTAACTTAATTCATTCAAATGTATTTCACTCAGTTTATTTTCCCTCTTGCTGTTTTGTTATTCCAGTGTATTCAGCTCCTCAGAGGCCCGTTTTCACTGCAGTCAGACATTTTGGAAAGAACAGTTCTGTTCTCTCAGCTGCCTTTGTTTTTAGTTTGATGTTCCAGATTTTCACAATAGAAAGTTGACTTATTTTGTAAGCTATGATAGAGATGCTTCACACCATTTCAGGCTAATTTTCCTGGCATGGAATGTGGGTACACGTCAGGATGGGATCACCCATCTCTAATGAATTATTTCAGCTGGTGAATAAAGCACAATTAGAAAGTGATTTTGTCTTCTCTTGACCTTACTAGTCTTCAGACACTTTTGTCCCTGACTTAGCCATAGATGAGATTCAGACTGACCTCATGCCTCCAGAGACAGCCCCTCTCCTACTGTGACTCACATCTCTCCCCATCTGTCCTGGCTGCTCTGTTCATGCTGAGGTGTTGGACATTGTAGAATTCTCTCAATGCCCACCTGTGCACCACAGATGTGCAGGAGTCTCTGTCAAATGAACCTCTAATGATGGGAGTAAAGGACTGGTAGAAAAATTCTCCTTTTCATCTCTCTGTGGAGCGTCCTGAGACACTGTTTATTTGGCCTCCTTGAGGATGGTCCTGTGAGGTGAAGCAGTCAGTTGCACTTACTGGTGGCCAGCAGCAAAGCACACTTATTTTGGTACTTCTGTCTTCCCTGATCACCCCCTGTTTTCACTTCTTGATAAAGTAGCAGCACAGAAGCATTTTCCATGGGTTCTACTTTCTGGGGAAGCCGAGGTAAGCAAATTAGTAATTGAATACACACACACACTTATATAAATAAGTATGTATAAATTAAATATATACATATATTTCTAATTGCATACAAATACTTCTAAACATGAGGCAGGAATATGGTAACTATTGGGGAATGATACAAACCAAGGGTCATGAAGGCATGATGGGGGTAATCATGTCTAATTTGTCAAAATGCCGTATGTCTCCAGGCCCATATACCCTTGGCACCCATGGTTTCTGTACACACTGCCAGCATCCTACTGCCAGCACCCATAGTGTTCTACTGGAAGCATTTCTCAGACCACACATTGGTCAAGTTGGAACTTCAGGGGGATTAATATCAGTAATGACAGAGGGGTGATGAAGAAAGACTTTTCAGCTACCTTGCCTGCTGGGGGGATAACTCTCCCCAGCCTCCCCACTAGGATTGAACTCCAGTTACCTACCATATAAATTCCTCCAGAACACATCCATTGATGGGTTGCTAGGATCTCCTTAAAGTAAACTGCTTGCACTCAAATATCATTGCAGGATCTGCTTCTGAAGGAACTGAGTCTAATGTTATCTTGGAGGGAGAGATGTTTGAGCAGAATACCATCTGTGGGCTGAGGTGTTGCATAGCAAGGTATTCCATAAAGACAGACATCAGGAGGGAGGCATAGAAGTGGAAAAATGGAATAGCCTGTCTGGAGAATGGCTGGATCAGAGTTTTTTTTTTTTTTTTTTAAGAGAATCGCCAAAGGAAAATGATGTCATGTGGTCAGTCATGCCTGGAGGATTCTCACTGCTGGATAAAGGAGTTAAACCACGATGCAAAGAGGCAGCACGTTATAGCATGCATGAGAGAAGAGAGGCAGTCAGAGAGGAGGTTTCTCTTCTTTTCTTTTGCCTCCCTTCATTCTTGCACTGGAGAACTGGGGATATTTTAGCATCACTGATAAAAATTGGGGGTAGGAAAATTGATCAGTACCCTACAGAAAAAGATTTGCTGTGTCCTACATGGGCTTCACTGATGGTTATCCCAGGCATGTAAGTGGCAAAGACAGCAGGATGAAGGCAGGTTGGAGAGAGGATGGAAAACAAGGGAGAAAACAGCTTTAGGAGGCCATGGGAGCTAAGTCAGGCACCGATGCCCCAAGGAAAGAGGAGAGAAATGTCTAGATTCCCTCTTTCCTAATAAACTTTATATAGTGCTAATTTCTTCAGCAGACAAACTGAGCCTACATCTCATCTTGGCTAGGACTTATGGTGTGTGTTTTATTTATTTTTAATACACATGTAAGTACATATAGATTTTGGGGGGTTGGTTACTGGGGATGGAACACTGGAATACTTCACCACTAACCATACCCCAGCCCTTTCTTATTTTTAATTTTGAGATAGGCTCCGGCTAAGTTGCTTAGGTCCTTGCTAAATTGCTGAGACTGGTCTCAGCAGTCCTCCTGCTAGGATTGCAGTGACGTGCCGTCACACCCAGCTTCTTATACTTCTAGTCTTTCTTTTTTGGTACCAGGAATTGAACCCAGGGGTGCTTAACCACTGAGCCTTAAGCAGTGAGTCACACCCCAAGCCTTTTTTTATATAGAGACAGAGTTTTGCTGAATTGCTCAGGGCCTTGCTAAACTGCTGAGGCTGGCTTTGAATTTGCAATCCTCCAGCCCCAGGCTCCTGAGCCACTGTGATTACAGGCGTGGGCCAGTGCTGTGGGCTCATACACTGTTATTCCTGATGATCGTCTCCCATAGGTAAAACTGAAGAAGTAACAGGAGGAGGAGATTTTTACTTTGTTTTATTTTTTATTTATCAAGAAGAAAAAATAGTGATAAGATTATAGATGATTACTTTTAATTTTATGCAATTCTATAATTTACAGATTTGGGTTTTTATTTTTTTGTTTGTTTTTGTCCAGTAGAAAATAAGCTCTGTGAGTATAAAGATTTTGTCTTTTTTGTTTTGTGTATTATCTCCAATGCTTATAGTACCAATGCTTATATTCATTAAATAAAAACAAATTACAAACATATGAATCAATATTGTCTAGTGTTATCTAGGATTACATAGCTAGTGAATGGTGGAGTTCAACATAACTCTCCTAGTTTCAAACCTTACTCTGTTTCTTGTTCTCTTTCACCTAGAAAAAACATGATAAGCACATAGTCTATTCAACAATTTTTATGATGACATTACACCTCTTTTCTTGCCTTCCTGATGAGTGTATTGCACAAAAAAAAAGCAAGTCTAGTCTAATACTCCATTTTTACTGGCAGATGTGTGTGAATTTATGCCTGTATCGGTCCATTAGTTTATTTACCTATCTATCCACCCAGCCATCTTAACCTTAGATAAATGCACAATAAGAAGGTTATCTTGGGCTGTTAATTTGAAATAATCAATGTGTAATATCTTATATTTCATCTTTAATAGTAAAGGCCAGAAAGAAATCGACAGCAGAAAGGTCAATATGCAGGCAGCAGTAAGAAAGGGAAGAAAAAGAAAAGTAGAATTTGTTAAAAACAAATGTACCAGACACTCAGTTATGGCTTAGTCCTTAAGGACATTTGCATTTCACCCTTACCAATAAGGCTGGTATTATTTTCAATTTACAGAAGAAAAATACTAACTACAGAAGGTCAAATAACCAGGTAGAGCACCTCTGGCAGTATAATGACGCCACTGAAATTTTGTTCCACTTTTACTTACTTATTGTTTAATGGGCTCAGCGGAGGGTAACCAGACTGAGGGAGGGGAAGCATCTAAAGCATGTCGAGATGGGTGGGGGAAAGAACGGGAATTCCACATAAGGTGACTGGTGCCTGGAAGGCAGGGCAGCATCCGAAGCAATAATCTTCTGCTCTGAGAGTCACAGTCTGCATTCGTACCATGTTATAACAATGCAATCTTACTTCCAGCGTCCCCCAATGTCATCAAAATTGATTTGTTAGTCAATGTGTTAGGATCATTGATTTCCCAAAATAACAGGAACTTGAGCGACCATCTGCTTTGAGATTCCAGGTGACTGTCAACATCCCCTCCTCTCCTCACCCATCTTTGCCTGCTGGAGTTATTCTCAGAAAGAAATTTCTTCTGTCTGGGAAGGGGAGCTTAGATCTTCTTGTTACACACTTCCATGGTACTGATGCCTACTCTTCTGGAATGCTCTGCCCATCTGGGTCTCCTTGTTTAAAGGCTGTCTTCCTCACTAGCCTGGAAATGGTGAGAGTGAGTCTAATGTCAGTCTGTTCGCTACTACATCACCAGTGCCGGCACAGTTCCTAGCACGCAGCAGGTATTTAATGAGAAGCAGGTCTGGACACACAAGTAATAATGACCCAACACACTACAGATATATGTTTTACTGTTTCCATGATTAAAAAAAAAGATTCTATGATATAGTAGGCAAGTCCAAGCCCTTAAAAAGATAGTGCTATCATGCTTTTTATTTACCATTTCCTCTGAGTAGAGAGGTCCTTAGCATCTACACATATCTCTCGGTGCCAAATGTGTGCATGTACATGCGCACACACACACACACACACATATACACACACTATACTCTGGGGATCAGAGGATAAGATTAAACTTGAAAGATGAAGTAAGAAAAATGAAGAGTCATGGTTGAGATCAACCTGCTGTAAAAGTTAACAAGCCCTAAAGATAAGTCAACAAGTTAAGAAACTGGAAACAGAATTCTGTCAGGTGTGAGGCTGTGATGTCTGAAATAATGATGTATCTATATCTCAAAAATGACATTGTAATCTTTATAACTGAAAGATGATATCATCAAATTGTAACCAAAACAAGTACAGTGCATAAAAGACCACAAGTAATTTTTAATTACTAACTTTTCTTAAGAAAGTTTGCACCAATCAAGGAAACATGATGTGTGCTGAACCTAAAAGGTGGGGAGGAAATGGTCGGAGGGCAAATGTTCATATGAAAGTTCCTAGCTGTTTGCTGAAGAATGCTCTAAACAGTGGGTATGAGCATTCTGAGCTTTCACCTCAAATTAGTTGGTAAATTCCTATAAAGTAAATGGAGCATACTGTTGTCATGGCTTTAAACATTATGCAATTCAACTACTTCCTTTTCTGATTCCATTCTACCCAAGAAACCATCTGGTGATAATATGGTTTTCCATATTGACATGTAGAACAAAATACATAGGATAGTCAGATTCCATCTTTGCTGAATTGTTGAGACTGGCTTTGAAATTGTGATTCTCCTGCTTCAGCCTCCCAAGCCACTGGGGTTGTAGGTGTGCACCACCATGCCCAGCAAGATTACATCTTATTATAAAATAAAGTATACATAAGTACATCTACAGAATACTATCCATTTTATTTACATAGAAAACCTTTAACGACTTCCACACACCAACCTTTACCAGGTAGTACCTGTGGAAATGTCATTGTTTGTGTCTATTTTATTGATAAAGTCACATGGTAGGGTTAAGTGACCCTGTTTTTAATCCTTTTTTTCCTTTTGACACTTATTCATCCTCCAATTTATTTCTTAATCATTGAGCACATCTTGGTTTTCTAATAAGAAAAATGTAAAATTATCTCCCCTCCCCAAGTTAAATAGCTTACTGGAGGCAACATTTAAGACTATAACACAATCCATATTGCCTTTTCCCATGGGTGCCTAAAGTGGACTCAACTACTGCTGGCAGGGCAGGGTCCTTCAGAGGTCCCTCTAGTTCAGACAGGACCTACTCACAAAGCCCCCATGGGTTTGTGTTTGCACCAGGACCACCTTTTAGGAAAAATTTAGCCTTAGTATGTATTTTGATGGATCTTAAGAAAATCCATTTAAAATGATCAGAGTCACTTTTCCAAGGAAAATATAAAATTTGCTATCTAGGCCTGTAGGTCAATTGAGGTCTTTAATCTTCCCACAACTACAATTTTAACTGCTTTTCAAAAAGAGAGGATATTAGTTTACATGTGCTCATGTGATGTTTTGCTTTACTTTAGAGCTCTTAGTTCTCTGAAAGTATGAAGATCTCCAAAACCTATGAAAAAAAAAGTATCACTGAAAACTTGTTCTCAACATATCCATCAAATTTATGACACAAACTTTAATAGAGGAATCTTGGGAGACCAGTGGTTTATACTGATGATAGCTGTAATTTTATAACGATCACTTGAAAGTGATAAATCGTTGAGCAGAAAAAGCATCAAATATATACTCCAAATATATACTCCTCACTCTTACTTCAATTGCATGATAGGTGAGACAATTCCTTGTATTACTAACATAAATATTATCCCATGACATTTTGAAGTACATTTTTATTTTTATGATTCTGAGATGTAAGGGAAAGACCCCTAATTGTTTTGCATAAAGCAAACCACTTTTTTTTTCTATAATCTTCCCATAGGAAATATATGTATATCAACTTATTTTGAATTATATTTAAGGAAAGAAAAAGTACTTAGGAATTTACTTAATATTTTATGACATTCTGTTACACAGTAGTATTTGATTTTTTAAAAACTTCTTATAAATCACAATAATATTCTGAATTAATTAGACTGCAAGACCATCATGTAAGTACATTTGTTTTATAATCCAGGAAAAAATTTCTCTTTTGAATTTGAAGACCAAGATAATAATTTGTGTGTCTAAGTTGCTGCCTTACTACACAAAAATTAGAGATGAGGTCTTAAAAATGACAATTGATTTTATTGAAGTCCTGAAGCTCTATTTAGACAATTTTTCAAGTTCTATAGTGGAACTGTGCCTATGAAATGGGAGAGACATCTCAGCACAACTTTTCCAGTGTAATTTACTCTGAATAATGTATGAGTTGTGTAATAGCTCTGCAAGGAATTCTCATCTCCACAAAACACAGGCTCCTCTCCTATTGCATCTTCCACTTTCAATTCTTATGCTCTGTACTTTCTATATTGGATCTTTGATGGTGAATAGACAAGATGGGAGAAGAATGAGAATTGAAAAGCCTTGACAGTCCAGGAAATAGTTCAATATACTAGACCTCTCCTTGCAGCGTGGTTGGGGAAATGTGATTTTCTCATAGAACTTTCCATTAGTTTCCAAAACAGGGATTCCTTCACCATCCAGGGGTTTAAGTGAGTTAACTAAGGAGTGTCGATTTTACTTGCAAGTTGGGAGAATTGGCATAGGAGGGTGGGGAGTGGAGAGAGGAGAGAGAAATTTAATTTATCTGGAAAATATTTTTTAAACATTTTTACATAAAAAGATACAGCTACAAAATGTAATACAACTTCAAAAAATTTGCATGGATCTTAGTGTCAAAACACAATTGGAGACGTTTCTCCTCCTTGGACAGCAGTGTTGGGATGCACCACGGATTCCCAGGCCAGCACTCACTACAGCACGGAGGACTGCGAGTCAGGGCAGCATCACCCCTGCCACACCACCTCAGATCCTTGAGGCTGCCTCACAAGCCGGTGGTCACTGGACTCTCAAAGAAGTTGCTAACCCATTTTTCAAATGAGGAAGTCCAGGGAGATTAGGTGACTTGTCATATTGAAGTTGAAGCCATAAAACAACCCAGATAACCTAAGAAATTTGAGAAATGTTATTTCAGGAACACTTTGGAATAGACATGCCCTATAAAACAGGGTGAGAAAGGCCAAAGCTGCTCTCTTCCAGGTTTTTTTAGGATTCTATCCTAATACATTCTTGACCCATGGAAGATGCTCCATGATTTACTTTGGGGTTATATCCTGTTAAACCAATCAAAAGTTGAAAATATCCTGAATTGAAAATATCCTAAGTTGAAAATATATTTAAGACCCTGAATCTACTGACTGCTGGTGTAGCTGGAGTAGAGTCCTTGTTTTCACCCTGGTGACATTGTAGCTGACTGGGAGCTGAGACTCACTGTTGCTGCCGTCATTGAGAAAGGATCATACAGCATATCACTGGTCTGGGAATAGATCAGAATTCAAAATTTTAAGTATGTTTCTATTGAATGCATGTGGATTTTACATCATTGTAATGTTGAACAATCGTAATTGAAACCATCAAAACTTGGGACTGTCTGTAAATGTAGAGTACTTTCATTTTTCAAAGTACATTCAATGACACGTTTTTATTTAATATTCTAAGTGCCATCTTCATGTCTACTTGGATCCATTCTCTACCATATGAAATACGAGAAATAATAAAAACAATTAAGTGCTTACTGTCAGATCTTTTATAAATGTTTTATCATCTCTTTAATTATGGAGACTCCCCATTAAGTTACTGTGATTAATATTCTCAGTTTATAAATGAGAATACTTAAGTGGATAGAGAAGGGTTATTGGCTTAAGGTCATTTGTACTAAGGGGTGGAGAATTTGACCACAGGGCCTCTGCTTTTTACCAGGATCCTCAACTGCATGTGGATGAATGCCCCAGTCATGGATACCGAGAAAGGCTTTGCTGGTCAGTGGCCTCTAGGCCTCCAGAAGGCCTGTGGCCTGAAAAGCCAGGGATTCTTCAGAAACCATGTGTCTCCTTGAGGGCTTTAGGAAGTTCCTATTTCATCCCGTGTTTGGAATAACCTGCACCAGTGGGCAATTCAATCTTGTTTTAAAATGAGGAAGATTAGAGGACAGAACTCAACCTTTAAATCTAATAATTAACCTCACCATGCAGTAGGGTTATCACTACTCCTGAGCCAGCACTTTGTTCTCTAGATGCTAAGTCACTCTGAGATTTATTCCTGAACATTCACAGGAAAAAGAAGAGGATCTGTGAGGGAACTGCTAAGGCTGACCTGCTGCTCTAAACAGGACAAGGTTTTAAGAGTAATTTCTGCCATTAAGCTCTCCTGGGACCCACAAGCAATAAATGACAGCCTGTTAAAAACAGCAATGGCTTATCAAATTCTTGGGTATCAGGCGGGGAAGAACTCCAGCAATTTCTCTACACTTGTAATGTCAAGAGGAGTCATACTCTGAGACCTCTGTTATAAAAGAGGAATTGTTTATGGCTATTGAAAAATCCTTGTGGAACTGTCCATCAAATTTTATGAAATGTGTGAGTTACTTAGGTATCAGCATTCCGGATCTAATTTTCTTTCCATAGCATTCAGAATCAAACCCTTTCCTTACTGAATGGTTTCATGCTGATAAACACTGAGCTATATTTTACTTTTTCTTTCCCTCTCCTATTTTTATTGACTCTCTTCCCACCCTTTTTTCTTTTCTTCACCTCATATTCTGAGACTATAACTCAGTGTTTCTCACAATGGGGTATGTGGTCCACCTGGGTCAGAAGTAGGTGGGCTTGCTTTTTAAAAATATTTATTTCAGACCCTGTTGTAACTTTACTAAATCAGATTCTCTGTGCATAGCCCAGGAATTTGCATTTCAATAAGCTCCCAAAGAGGTTCTTGTCCATACTGAAGCATGACAACCATGGTCCCATAATTGTAAAACTTAACTGTGGTGGCTTCTAGGATGTAGGTCCTAAACCCTGGATCCTGGGGTGGGACAGTGAGAAATGAGAATTTGCATCTCTTTCAAGTTTCTGGGTGATGCTAATACTGTTGTTGGTTTGGAAGCCTTACTCTGAGAACTCTGGGGCTTTGAAAAACTCTAGTCTCATCTGTGAAGTCCTAAAAAGGTTTAGTGAAATAGATTGCAAAATGTAAATGTTTGTCCATTTGGTTGTAGAAACGAAAATGTGACAAAACATGCAAATGTCTATCTGTGCCTCCCGGTGTGTTGTTTCTCCCTATCTACATTTTCAGCCCAGCTCATTCTTCAGCGGGTGACCCCACCACCTGCATGAGGCCATCTTTATGCTGTGATGGTTTGGACATGAGATGATCCCCCCCCAAAAAGGCTCAAGTGTGAGACAATGCAAGAAGTTTCAGAGAAGAAATGATTAGGTTATGAGAACCTTAACCCAATCAGCATACTAATCACCTGATGGGATTAATTGAGTAGTAACTAAAGGTAGGTGGGGCGGGACTGGAGGAGGTGGGTCATTGGGGGTGTGGCCTTTGGGAATATATTTTGTATTTGAAGGATGGAATTTCTCTCTGTTTCCTGATTATCATGTGAGCTGCTTCCCTCTGCCACACTCTTCCTCCATGATGTTCAGTCTCACCTTGAGCCCAGAGGAATGGAGTCCTCTGTCTATGGATTGAGACCTCTGAAACAGTGAGCCCCTAAATAAACTTTTCCTCCCCTAAAATTGTTCTGGTCAGATATTTTAGTCTCAGCAGCGAAAAAGCTGACTAAAACAAATGCATGCAACTGGGAGTTGCGTCTCTGCTCAGCCGTCACCCTAGCTTTTCACTTCTCAGAGGACACTCAATCCTTTCAACATGGTGCTCAGTCATTTGTGTTTGGAGGAAGATGTTTGATCTTTTCTATCATACTGCCTTTTAAATTCTGCTTTGTCTAAGTGTATGGAATACAGTGAGGCACTTCATCCATGTAAATGCTTCCATTATGCATTTAATTCCTTTAAATTAAAGACAACTTGTGTCCTGTCTTCCACCTGAAGGATCTGCCTTCACAGCCATTGAATGAATATTCTTATGTTTCCTGTAGCTGAGAAGGTAGATGATGTTTGGGATGAGCTTCTTTATAGAAAAATCTCATTAAAAATCCAAGGAACACTTCAGTAAGGTGTTGAAAATTTTGTTGATTTCATAGGAATACTTTTCTTCTACTTTCTATCTATATCAGGTTGTTTCCTGGACCAGTAGATCCTGCCATTTGACACAAGGGCAGGATCTCAGGCCCTACTCCAGACCTGGAGAAGAATCTACAGGTGCTTTTGCACTTTGAGAAGTTTGCACTACTCAAAAGAGTTTTCTTTTGCCTAAAAAAGAGGACTTAAAAGTTGTGACAAGTGGGCTGGGGTTTGTGGCTCAGCGGCAGAGTGCTCACCTAGCACATGTGAGACCCTGGGTACCATCCTTAGCATCACATAAAAATAAAATAAAGATATTGTGTTCACTTACAACTATAAAATATATTTAAAAAAATAGTGACAAGTCTGTACCAGAATTTTTTGGTGGTTGTAAGTTTGTTAAAAATTCTTTTTATAAGAAGACCTTGTAACTGGGAATTCTGATGGGAGTTTGTAACTGGGAATTTTGCTGGAGTTCATAAGCATCATCAAAGGATTTTATTAAATGGACATCATATTGACACTGTTAAAGGAACATAATTCATTTGAGCTTTTTCACAAAACCAAACATCACTGATGTGGGTAAATACATATTGAGACATGATTAAATGCATGAAGCATAGATGCAGCATCAGTACAACATGAGCAAGTTTATTTTCAAAATTTCTTATTATTCATCCCCTATAATCCATTCTCTTTGATTTCAGAATTTTCAATCTAAGATATATTTAGCTATTTGGTTACATAAATTGGGTATTAAATAGTGACCAGGGCTGGTTATATAAAGATTGATATTCCTGAGTGTCCTTGCAATATGCTTCAATTTATAATAAAAAGAGTAAATGTAGGTTGGACATGTAACGTAATCCCAGTGACTCGGGAACCTGAGGCAGGAGGATTGTGAGTTTGGAGCCAGCCTCAGCGATTTAGCAAGGCCCTGAGCAACTCAGCAAGACCCTGTCTTTAAATAAAATATAAAAAAGGACTGGGGATGTGGTTTAGTGGTTGAGTGTCCCTGTGTTCTATCCCTATTACAAAAAAAAAAATAAAAAGTAAAAAGTAAATCTCTTTTGATATGGAAAATTAGTTATGATATGCAGCACCCAAATAATGGTATATCTTCTGTGACTTTCATTTACAGTATAATTCATGTGGAAATGGAACAGGCATCAAAGTCATAATTAATAGTTTGAATAAGTTGTGAAAAATAAGGGGAAATGTTTATATGCATTGTATTAAAATGTTTCCCCATAACTTAGGCTTCAGAATACATCATTACTGTATAAATATAAAAACAATCATTTAAGCTTACTTGAGATTACTGTACTTAGACTATTGATCCTTCCTGCTCCCTCATGAATGGATTATACAATATTTAATGTGTGAGGCTTACATGGGATATAAATTTTCTGGGTTAATAAGATCTCTTTCTTCTTTATGACAGTTGGGATTCTCATAAGATGCTCATTAGAAAGGTCAGAGGGGCTGCTTTGCAAATGTGTTCAGTAGGGGGATGAATATATTGGCAAGACTTTAGAAAGAGTTTGGGAACTTTATATGTCATGTTCATTACTGTTTTTTTTTTTTTTTTTCATTTCTCTGGGAGGTTTTATGTAACATAACTTAACCAAAGAAGAACAGTGTCATTAAAAAGCTATTTAAGAAATAGATGGTATTACTGGCTGTAAACTTTCTGCTCTCTAAGGCCTGAGATGCTCAGAACATGTGAATATAACAGTTAATTATAAGAATATCTTCCTTCCATTTTACATAATATGGGATTTGGAAGAATTATTGCTTTATTGTTGAAGATCTAACTTTCAAATGGTCTGCTTACTAGCTATATCATTTCTGTTAGGCTCTTAGCAAGTAATAATTAATATATTATTCACAGTAATTTTGTTTTCCTGATGTTGTCTTTATTTGAGATTGTGGAGTTGTAAACTAATACATGTTACCATTTCAGAACACAATAAAATGATCATGTTCATTAGAAGCAAAACCAAACAAAACCTACTTTTTCTTAGTGGGATTATTAAAATCTCTTCAGATTTGATATGTACCTTTTAAGTTACACAAAGATTAGCATCGTAAATAGTCAGATCTTTTATAAGCTTTATTTCCCTTTAGGGAATTTCACTTCTTCTTCCTTCCTTTAACATAGAAATCAAGAATCCCTGAATCAGTAAGGGAATGCACAGCCCAAAGTAAGAATTTGATAAATGTTTATTGAAATCAGTATTTGAAAAAAAACTGATCCCTAATGAAAAAAAATAGGCTTTAAGCTGTGAACAGGGATTTCAGTAATTCACGATGAGAAGTTAATGGTAACAGCCAGGGAACAGCAAGCAGTTATGTTTGTTTTATATCAGTAATAATTAACTGACATGCATTGTAGTCGTGTATTAATGTGCTTTAATGTTCAGGATAATGCATTTCTATCTCACTTTGTGTCAATTTTTTGAATCAAAGCAAATTAAAAGTAAAATAAGGTTGTTTTCAAAAATGAAATAGTTCAAAAGACTACAGATCTTTTTTTTTTTTTTTTTCTTTCTAAAGTGCATATCTGGACTTTGGTTTAGAATTGCATGTCTGGAAAAACTATTCATAATCTGCTTTTCTCCCCTTTTCTTTTATTTTTGTAAGTATTTATTTTGGCCAGCTGGCGAGACAGATCTTTTTCAGGGGCTCAGGCTTCCAGTCTGAGCGTGGTTCTCCAAAACCAATCTTTGGATCAAATTCCTGCTTTACTTGCTCCGGTGTCTGAACAGTGTTGATGTTGCAGGGACATGGTGACCCAGTTGTCTGTCCCAAATGGCTGTGGGCTTGCCAAGTAAAGAGCTTAGCCAGGCGGCTGCACACTACCTCACCTTGCCAGGGGTAGAATCCTTGGGCGACCTGTCTCACCTTTGCATTTCCCATGTTAGTTTTTTTTTTTTAATCATGTGAAAGTAGACACAGAGTTTTATGATGAAATAAATGGCCCATGCCTTCCTCATGTTTGGTTGTCACCTTGTTTCAATCCTTGTCCATACATCTGGTAGACTCACACAAACATCCTTAGAAGTTGTGGATGGAGAGTTATCTTTGCTCTGGAAATATCCTGTGACTTTGATTCTGGGGGAAAACTGTAAAATTTTGTTCCATGCTAGGTATAATTTTTTTCTGATGTGTTTTTAAAAATTTTGTTGTTGTGGTGGTTTCAGAGGGACAGAATGCCTTTGTTTTATTTTATTTTTATGCGATGCTAAGGATCAAACTCAGTGCTTCACACATGCTAGGCAAACCCTCTACCACTGAGCTACAGCCCTAGTCCCTCTGATGTGTTTTTAAGATTTTGAACCAAGTTGGGCCCTAAGTATCAGAATCAACCTGAAAACTGACTTTCTATGTTAATCAGCTTTCTGTTCCCCTGGCAAAATAACCAAAATAAATTGTCTTATAAGGTGGAAAGACTCGTTTTGGTTCACAGTTTTGATGGTTTCAGTCCAGAGTCACTTGACCCTGTAATTTTGGGCCTGTGGTGAGGCATAATGTCATGGTGGATGCATGGCAAAGACAAGCTGCTCACCTCATGACAGTCAGAAGGTGGTTGAGGGGACACAGATAGAGAGAGAGTGAGTTGTGGCTGGGGTCCCAATATGGACTTTAAGGGAATGCCTCCAAAGGTCTACTTTCCCACCACCTGGAGTTACCAGCACTTCCCAATAGTGCCATCAAGCCCTCCACACATGAACTTTTGGGGGACATTTAAGGTCCAAAGCAATAACACATTCCTTCTCAAACATTATGGAATTCCAGAACTAGGCATCTTCTAAGATGGGATACATTGATTGGGAAACCAGTTTCCTTTGGGGTTGGACAGGCTGAGTGAAGGGCTGTTTTGATTCTCTGTCACTGGTAACACTGGCACACAAACCACAGAAGGTTTAAATGGTTTGTATGTCACATTCCCATAACATGGAATGTGAGGATCTCAGTTGCTGTGGTCACAAAACAGACATTCCACAATGGAAACCCTTGAGTACTCCTCCTTCCTTACTTGCCTGTGGGCATCTACAACTGGGTGGCCACTTTTGGTTTCCCTGCTCAGATGGATGAAGCTTTCTGATATGGAAGAAAAGAAGGCTGGGAGTCAAAATGAGGTTTTTTAGTCCCCTTTCCAGCTGTGTGGCCTCAGTTAACTTCTCTGAACCTAGAGTCTTATCTGCAGGATAGATCTTCAAGTCCCTTCCAGCCTTAAAAATCTATGGATTTAATGGGAATAATATTACCTGCTCAGTCACCCTGATGGGGCTGTTGTAGGAATTAAAGGAGATCATATTTATGAAACTGCTCTATAAACCCTCCACAAAAGATTAAGGAATGCGATACTATTAATTCCTTCTAAAGAACCAAAATAGCTTGCAATTTACTTTTAATCTTCCAGACTGTGTATATATCTTTTGTATTTAGATCTTTAGCAATGTGCACCACAATGCAAAATGAATGAACAGACTAATCTCTCCCTCACTGGATGTTACTTCAAGTGTCATTCTAAAATAGGGGGATTGGAGGAAGGAACGTTTATTTTTTAAACAGAGGTAAAATCAATCCCAGGTACTCAGGGTTCACTGGTACACAAGGTTCTGAACTTTTTTGGACTTTATCCCTACTCTTTTCAAAGTTCTGAGAAGCAGTTTATTGTTTCACGTCAGAGATTACTTAAATGGTGTTGGAGACTCAACATCTTTGGGGAGGAAAGGGCTGTCCAGAACAACCCACAGCCAGAGAACTGAGTAAAAAAAGGAACACGGAGTAGAGACTGCAGGAGAAGACACACTCAGAGCCCAGAGGCAGATAATGGCAACATGACAGCAAGTCTTCTACCCAGTTATGATAGTGAAAGGGTATTTCCCATTGCTCCAATTCACAGTCACATGGAAACTAATCTGCCTCAATGCTTTATATTCTATTTATCTACCTATCTATCTATCTCCTATCAATTATCCATAATCTGTCATCTATTATCTATCATCTATATTCTATCTATCATCTATAATTGGATATATCTTGAGAGTAGTATAGAAAAAAATACGAGAGTATTTTTTAGAGGTCCTGGATTGTTCTCTAATTCTGCAAACTCACTTATCTTTCCAAGGAGGATTTGTACTCCCTGAGGGCAGAAACCACTTGTTTGGCTCTTTTCACATCCCCTCCCTTACTTAACAGCTTTGAACCCTGTTCTTAGCACATGATAGGTGTTTGATAACTCATACTGATGAAGAGATGGTTGCTCACATAAAAAAAGGGAGGGCGCTGGGGTGGGAAATCCCATTCTTATTCCCATTCTCCTGTGTCCTTGGGATTGAGGTCATAGTTAAAGAGGAGGGTTAAGAATTGTCTTTACTGCCAGGGAAATTTAGTAAGGTGTCGCAAGGTGGTGCAAATTGCCCTGGGGAGATGGTTCCACATTGCCCATTTTTGTCCACTGCTCTTTGTGATGAATTCTAGATCCCCTCATGTCTACTTTCCTGTTGGGAGGGGCCATTGAAAAGTGACTTTAGAAAACTTGGGACTTCTAGAGAGTGGGGGAGATCAACTGAAGGGGACCAGCAGTGTTTATAATGGTACTGAAATTTAATTTCAGTGCTGACCTTTTATTTGACATTTTAGATAATGCTATGGATGTGTTCAGCTATTTGTTCTTAACATATTTTCCATCTTTTGGGGGGCACTAATCTACTTAAATTCAATGTCAATAAAAGAATAAAGTAAATTTTGGGCTTTAAAAATTATCCTTTTGAAAAAAGGAGTTCATTCACAAGAGCAACAAAATATGCAATGCATGTGAATTAACTTAAGAAATAGTCAATACCATGAAAAGTTGCAAAGTATAAAGAGGCAAAATTAGAAAAGTCATGTTCTGAATTGAGAAAAGTTTATATTATATAGACACTGATTGTTCTAAATGAACATTTGAAGTTAAAAATTATTAAAAATCTCAGAGTTACCTTTTTTTTAGAACTTGACAATAGAATTCTAAAGTTTGTGTGGAAAAATGAATTGATCAAATTGGGAAAAGTTTAAAATCTTGACTGCACTTAAATCTGATGAGGTTGTAGAGTGACAAAAACTCTAGGAAACTAAACATTCAACTACCCTGAAGAACAACTGGACAATACTTAGGTCAAATTGAAGATGCATATGCATCCTACAAGTCAGCAAGATTACTCATTAGGATATATGCTCATGAAATGGCTCCATGTGTTTACAGAGACAGGGATAAGAATGTTTGCAACAAAAGAAACCACAGAACACCTCATTTTTGGGTGGTGGATAAGCTATTTAAATGATGCATTTCACATTTCACGTACACAATGGACAATTATGAAGCAATGAAAATGAAGTAAATAGAGCTATGTGTATCAATTACATAAGCTTCACAAATATAATATTGAACAATAAAAATAAAAAATGGGAAACAGGAATATTTGCACTCTGACATTTACGAAAAGTTTTTAAAAATGTTAAACAGTTACATCTATTATTTAGAAACACATGCATATGCAGTCAGGGCATAAATAAACTAGAGAATGACAGTGACAATGGTTAGCTCTTTTCTATTGAGGAGGGGACTAGGGAAGGTATACAAAGTTATCAATGGTATCACTAATGCTGAAAAGCCTTCAGCTTATAGATATACCGTAAATATATTTTTTAGATAAGCATATATACCAGGGATTGAACAAAGGGTTGCTTAACCACTTAACCAGTGAGCCACATCCCCAGTACTTTTTATTTTCTATTTTTTGAGACAGGATCTCACTAAGTTGCCGAGGGCCTTGCTGTGTTGCTGAGGGCCTCACTAAGTCGAACTTATGATCCTCCTGTATCAGCCTCCTGAGCTGCTGGGACTACATGTGTGTGCCACTGCACCTGGCATAAGCTTTTATTTTTCACAATATATTGACAAATGTTAAAGGCAAATGGGTGAAACTAGCACATCTTCTATTCAAACAAAACAAACTAATCATGAGGACTTCATCCTAATGTGCCAATTATCATAGTATTTTTAAAGGTAAAATAATGTTCACACTGTTGTGGAATCCAGATCAAAAGAAAAGATGGGAAATCCTCAACTTGATCCATTTCATCTATAAAAGTTTGGCTTGTAATTAAATGGAGGGAATGAGGAAAGGGTAAAAGTTTTGCTGAATGGTATTGGGACAATTGGGTAGTTCTTTGCAAAACACACAGAGAAAAAGCACTCCTTTATACCAAATATCAAAGTAAATTCCTTATACTACATACCAAAGTAATTAAATCCAAATGCCAAATCTATAAGAATAGTATGCCAACTTTTGATGAGTATTTTTATAACCTTGGGTTGCTAGATTTTTAAAAACTTGCCACCAAATCCAGAAATGAGAAAAGAGAAATGTGGACAGATTAATTACATCCAGATTTAACTTTTCTATATCAAAATACTACAAAATGTAAAATAAAAGTTATTAAAATATATATTGTGGCATATCTATGAAGAGTTGTTAAGAATAAAACATGCAAACATACAATTTTCATGGGAAAGGACATAAATTAAAAAGGAAGGAATCACACTTATGTATATTAATATCAATATTAGTGATTAAAGGCAAAGCAAATAAGCCATCTTTCACTAGCAAATAAGCAAATAATAAAATACAATCATAAAATCTATTTTTCAAGAAATTGACTATGGTTATTCATTGCAGGAAAGGCTGAAAGATTTGTCAACAGTACTCATTGAAAACATTTAAAATATGCCTGCCCTTTGACCTAAAATATAGATTTCCATAAATTTGTCCTAAGGAAATGATTACAGATTTTAACAAATATTTGGATATCGACATCAAATTTCTACTTTTAAAACTGAGAAATTGAAAGCTGTATATATTTCAAAAGCATTTAGTTGAATGAGTTATGGTATATTTGTAGAATAAAATGCTATTTATTTATTAAAATATATTATCTTTTAATGGTGGGATTAAGGCGTTTATTTTTCTTCAATTTACTTGTTTATTTTTTCCTAAAATGTTGCTAAAATAAAATTTCTACATTTTTGATAAGAGAAAAAACTCCATTTGTTTTAAGTTGCTCTTTTTATTTTTAAACTGTTAAGCAATTCTGAAAGTAAAAGCAAATATCCATAAACTGTTGTAGGAACTATGTAAGCATTTTCTGTAAATAGAGATTATTGTGTTCTAGTACAACTAACAGTGTTTCATGGAGTGATGACAATTGTTCCTGTTTTATATTCTTAAAATGTGCAAAAATACTATATTGAGTTTATCATGTTTAATGCTACCCAAATAAGACTCACAATGTCTATGTGCAATTATTATTTTTACATAATTAACAGGGAAATGACCATACAGAAAAAGGTATTTTTTGACAATTTTCAGGAGGAAGGCTGGGCATTAATGACTTTGTAAGTTATGGGAGTAAATCAAGACTGTGCTCCTGGTTTTGTGGACTGTGAATGAACGTCTGAGGTGAGGACAGCTTCTGGGACTCTCAGGAAGGCTTCCCATACGATGTGCCCTGAAGTGTTTTCTTCTGCCCTGCTCCACCCTCCAGCAGACAGACCTGAATCATGATTGACATAGGCTGTTATTTATAGCACTCAACAAAGTTGGTAACCCAACAGAGTATTCTGGGCAGTAGGAAGAAATACATTTGGGATTAAAAACTGGATGATTTTGCTTGTTCATGCTATTGAATATGACCATTTGTAGGATTTACCATAAAATTTGGTTGTGAACTTGGTCCTGAAGTCAGAATTTCCTTGACTATTAAAAAAGGTTAACCTTCTGGAAGTAACCATTGTGTCCAGTCCTTTTTCTGTAAGGAGCCTTTCTGGACTTCCCACTACTTTATAACCTGACGATCAGGCTCAAACTTACACAGTTGGCCCTCCACTTCCTGATGATTCCACTTTTCTGATCACATTTCTCACTACTTCCTATATAGCATTTCCCAGTCAAATGGAACCATCTACTGTTTTTTAAAGTATCTCTGATCGTTCCCTCTTCCATATCGTGCTCACACTCTTCCTCCCCTCCCTGGGAGTACTTCTGTTCCACCTTCGCATGCACTGATTCTGTCTCATCCATGAGCTTTTCAAATCCCCCCCCCCCCTTCCCACCAGGACCAATACAAACTCAATCTGTGACTAAATGATGAAACTTACATATTTCTAACCTCTGTTATAGATACTGGTGTACCTTCTAGTGATTAGGATAAGCTTTTAGATGCCAGGACCTGTATATTTTTATTTTGCAAAGCATTTACACCAGTGCCTTGAAACATAAGCATTTGTTGAATGACTGACTGACTGAATGAATGAATGAAACGCCTATGACTGTTATCACCAAATCTCTTGAGTTGATCCACTTCTAATTTAAGTTTTCTGGGCTATACCAGCAGAGGTATGGTATAGCACATACTTGGGACTCTTGCCACTATCATTGATGTGGGGCTTCAGATTTGCACAGTGAGTTTTGGGGAGTCCCTAGATACCATATCTTGGGACTTCATGAACAAACCTTTGTGGCTGTTATATCGGCAGCTGTCATCCATCTGATCCTCTCAAGTTCTGCCTTCCTTTGGTGCCTTCTCTGTGACTGATTGAACTCTCATTGGGGTACTTCATTAATTCTTTCCCCTTCTAGGGACCCTTTACTGATCTTGTCATGGGTCTGACTCCACAGGTGAGTAGTGTGGGTCCCTGGGGAATCGAGACAGGAGTGAGGGACTACTAGATTGCTGCTCTTCTCTACCCATCAACTATGGTCTCATTTTCTGGCTTCTTTCATTTGTCCTTTTACTCTCCAAGGATTTTTTGTTTTGAGATTTTTGTGCTCACAGTGAGGATTCTAAAAAATAGAAAAGGTATCAAAGTCATTCATTAAACTAATCCTTGTAACATTACAGAACCAACCAAAGTCTTCTGTGATAAGCATTTTCATTTAAAAACTTCCAATGAGGGAGGTTTACTATAAACTTTGCCAAGCGTCATAGTCTTCTAAAAGATGAAAACATGGGCCTCCTCATAATCCATCTCCTTTACAGTGGAGCCTATGGTTTTGTGTCCTTCCTGCACTGGTTAGGAGCCACCCTTTGCTACCTCTGAAAACTTGGCTTCAAGGTAGTCAATATGTCCCTCCAAGATCCCATTTGAACAAGTAAAATGCTACTCAGGGGCAGAGGAGTTCCTGCCTAGGGTATGGGTGGATGGAGGACTGGGGAAGAGGATCCACCTCTGCATCCAGGTCTTCCATGAGAAGAGTGGACGCCTTACAGGTTTTTCTTTTTCTTTCTTTCTTTTTTCTTTTTTTTTTTTTTTTTACTTCATTTCCTTTGAGCTACTGCCCTCTCGTCGACTCTGGCAAGTGCATGAGTTTGGCAGGGAGTTTGGCAAGCATTTCACAAGACGTTAAAGGTTAAGGTACAGTGGAGGTTGTTTAGTGCAGAATTGTAAATATTTGTTAAAAGGTTTGTGGAGCTGCTTCTTTTGATACTGCTAATCCACCGAGACAGAAATAACTTCAAAGCCATGCCTAGTCTGACTTGGTCTTCAACCAAAGGAAAAGATCAGCTACTGCTAAAATATGTTTTCACTCACAGCCAGGCAGCCTGCCTTAGCAGGCGTCCTGGAGGATGAATCATAGTTTAATTGTCTTTAGGCACTTGCACATTTGCTTGGGAACATCAACAGGGCAGGAGCTGAGCTGCATGAATAAATGTGAAGGAGGCTTTAGTTTACACCGTTCCGTGCTGTCAACGGCAGAACGAGAAGTGAGGTTGGTGTCTCTCCAAAAGGATGAGTTGAGCCAGCTCGCCTGTCCTGGAACAGAGACACTTCGCCACTGTGCTATCTATAGTGGAGGGAAAGTGAGACTTCGGGGTTTCTTTAGAGAGAGTAGCAATATCCAAACAGTCCCACCAAACCTGGGCAGCTGAGGTGTTCCCAGATGAACGAGACAAGAGGGGATTGGAAACTATTTTACAAATGCAGGTGGGTTTAAGGAATTTAGGTAGTTTTTAAAAAAAATATTTTAAACTTCTATGAATAATTACCACTGAATCTATTTCCTTTATTTTCTTCTATCTTCAAAGTATACTTTTATTTTTACAGGGTTTCATTTGTTTCCCAAAGCAAAAACAAAACAAAACAAAACAAAACAAAAAAAAAAACCAGATATTGCCATCTATAGGGAGAAAATAGATTATGAGAATTTTACTATGTCTGGTTAATGTGTATGATAAAAAGTGATCAGAGTCATTTTTTGCATCTTTTAGTATTTGTAACCTTACTATCTAAAATGTTTAATTTGTGTCATCACTACTCTTTGTACAACCAATACTATCCACCAATTACCATGGATCATTAACTACAAACAAGTATAAATTCTACTCTACTACATTGTTTTATAACTAAATTTTAACATCACAGGACTTAACAGTTAAAGGAGCTGGAAGATGCTGGGATGAGGCTGGCTTATTCACAACTCAATGCTTCTTGGCTTTTGAGTTTGAGATTTGAGGCCTGACCACATCCTCCCAACCCTTCCAACTAGAATATTCTGATAAGCATTTTCATAAAACCAAGAGCTATGCTGCTTAACATGAAAATTGTTAGTTCCCCCCAAACCTCTTGGATCATTTTCTGACAGATGATGGAAATCATATACTGGTTGCAAGACTCCTATAGCAGTAGACGGTGGCTGACTGCACTTCAGTCTCACCTGTAAATTTTAAAGAAGTACCAATGTGTGAACCACCACCAGAAATCCCGATTATATTGGTCTGGGAGAGGTTACATGCATGAAATAATTTTTAAAGCTTCCAGATGATTCTAACGTGCAGTCAGGGTTAGGGATCTCTGTTCTGTGGTTTCTTGGCTACATACCATACAATAGTAATACTATACTCCCTATTTTCTGACCAGTTTCAGATTTTGTCAGAGTAAAGATGGCAGAGGGGAGAAAACATTGTCATGATATTTGGCCCGAAACTTCATTTTCTCTAAATAATAATTTTGTGCACCTATCCCTATGGAGATATAACAAATAAACAAATGACAGTAGGAACATAACTGAAAATAGGCTCTCTATTTAAGAAACTTGTAAGGAAGCAGTGTTGACTGAGTGTGGTAAGTCAGGATTGTTTGGAGCCTGGGTCATGAATCCTGACTCAATACTTTCAAGCTCTGTGATACCTGGGAAGGAATTTGGATTTCTCTCTACCTTAGCTTGCTCTTTTTGTCAAAAATGACTTATGATATATGTCTCATAGTGTTATTATGAGAGTTAAAATAATTATAAATAGAGCACCTAGCACCTATGCACTCAACAACTTTTCTCCTAACATGATTGAATTTGCAACAAAAACTAAGATTATATAAAACATTTTAAAGAAATAAAGTACAAAAATAATTCATCTATTCAGTTATTCATTCACAAAGTATTTACTGAGTTATTATTATAAAGAAGCACAGGTACTAAGGATATGGGAACACAGTCTGTGGACTGATGGGGCTTACACTCTTGTAGATGAGTTAGAACAGAAAGGAAGGAAAGAAAAATCATGGTGTCCAGATCTTTTTTTTTTTTTTTTTTTTTTTTTTTTTTTGGTACTGGGGATCAAACTCAGGGCCTTGTGCTTGCGAGGCAAGCACTCTACCAGCTGAGCTATCTCCCCAGCCCTGGTGTTCAGATCGTTAGGGGAACTCTGACTAAGAAACATATCTCTACAAAACCTATCAGGGGGCAATCTGAACAGTTAGATACCCCCAGTTACATTATTACAGAATATCTATTGCAGTGTAACAAACTATTCCCAAACTTACTATTTATAACAAAAATGTATAATTTCTCATGGATGGAAGGCTTGATGGGGCTCAGCTGGGCAGTTCTCACTCAGGATCTCTCAAACACCATCAGTTGGCTGGTGGCTGAGGCCCATGCCATCTGAAGTCTCTACTGGACTCACTGATGTGGTTAGAATTTGGTGTTTGCTGATGGCTGGAGTACAGGTGGGGCTTGTCAACCAAATTATTGCCGTGAGTCTTGAGCCCCTTACAATACAGTGAGGGTTCTAAGAATGATGCTCTGAGACATCCAAGTTGGAAGATCACAGATACTGAACCCAGCTTTGGAAATCTCACAGCAACTCACTTCTATCATTTAACTCAACAAGGGGAAGAGACTGCACAAGGGAGTGGATTCCAAGAGATGTTGTTCATCGGAAGAGGGAAGGGAGGTATCTTTGGTGTTTGGGGACAGGTTACCACAAAAGTCCTGCAGATAGCTGGAATAATGTCTTTGGAGCTAGGATTAATGACTGAGACAGGATTCAGTTTTGGAAGACATCAATACAGAGGTTACAGTTGAAGCAGAAGAAAGACCACTTGGAGGGAAGGACCCCTACAATTATTCAGTGGAAGAAAAAAGTGAATCAACAACCAGAATTGGTAAGAGGCAGGAGAAAAATGAGGAAGGTGTGAAAAAGGAGCATCAATGTAGGGAAGAAAGGTGCTACCAGATTTAGATGTCTCAGGGTTCGAGAAGAAAGATCTAAGAAACATTTTTGTGACTTAACAAAGAGGAACCCCATGAGTCAAAGAATAGTATAATCAATATGTGCTAAGAGTTTGAACTTGGAGAATAAGATCATCATCTAGATTGCTCCAAAAAGTCTTCATGAATGAAATGAGTCCCTAACTGGTCTTTGAAAGCTGTATCTGAGGTTTACCCCACACTTTGAAAGATATATCTGAGGAACACATCCTGGAGAATATATTCTAGTTGTAAGTTTTGGCTAATGACACATAGTAGCCAACTATTCACCAAACCTGTGTTCTTGCCATTTTACTACATTTAATGTTATATAACTGAGCTCTAATATGGCCTTATAACAATCTTCCACATGTGATTGTCCATGCTCCTCTTCTTTTGGAGTGACCCTGGAAGCCTTATGTTGAGGATGATAGAGCCACAAGATGGAAGGATGCTGAATCCCTGAATCATCACTGTCAAGTTAGAATACTTGTGTTGGATTTTAAGTTAGCAAGAAATAAACTTCTCTTATATTAAAGCACTGACATTTTAGTTCATCTGTTACAGTGACTAGCATTATCTAGAAGTGAAAGACTCATTTAAAGGGAAAGAAACAGATTGATGAGTCTAGGGAAGAGAGGGGGAGATGGCAGTAAATGCAGAAAAGGTTGGAATGTGGGTGATGCTGGATTATGGAAGTCTTTAGTTCCAAGAGGAAGTTCTTGAATTTTTGTAACATTGCATCTTATTTTGGTATTTTCATGTTTAAAATTTACTACCAAGTTTTTATAATTTTTTTCCTTCCAATCATTCTATGAGGGAGATATTAAGAATACACTTTATAGGTAATGAAATTTAGGCTTAAAACAATTAAGTGATTATAACAAGGTCACAAAAGTTATTTGAGCACAGAGCTAAGACTTGACTTAGGTTGACTGATACCCTGGCTGTTGCCTTACAGCATACCTGACTTGTAGGCTCAATGGCAAGTCAGAAGTTACAACAAAACATTTGTGTGTTCAGGACAGAGACAAGGATTATTATTTTGGTAGCTTTTAGGATGGATTAGCAGAGCAGTGACTCTTAACTAGTGAGGTTCAGAGGTTTAAAAACAGCTCAAGGAACAAAGAAATAAGAATTAAGATGGTGGCAGATGAGAAGGAAAGAAGGATCAAAGAAAAGTTCTATGAATGGAAAATTTATAGGATCTGGAACATAAGTGTGAGAGACAAGAGTGAGGAAGAATCAGGCACGACTTACAGTTAGGGGTCAAGAACATATATGTTGACATGTTTGGCAAACTGGAAGGGAAGGCCCTGGAAAAGTTCACTTGTGTGGGGACCTTAATTTTTTTCTTGGAAACAGAACATCTGTGTTCGTTTGGGTAATGGAAGAGAAATGTATGGTCTACTCCTTGGTCTAGGTCTGAGGTGGGAGGAGGAGGAGAGGGGAAAAATCAGATAAAAATACTTTTGTGAAGGGGTATGAGCCAGACTGTGTCAGGGCTCAAGAAACAGTGTGACATGGCACTGGAGTGAAGGGTCCTCTTGCTTGGATTCAGAAAAGGATGTGCATCTTTTGGCACCGGGTGTATTTTGAAGATTGGGAGCCTGGGGATAGCACAAGGGCAGGCACGGGATTGGGAGTGGCTCCCTCTGAGGGAGCCAGCAGAGGGGCAGCACCTTGTGCTCATGCAGGGCTTCCCATCTGCATGTGGGAGACTGTCCCAAGGGTCCTCAGGAACACCTGGTTGGGGTGAGGGGAGGACTTTACAGCAGGTTGAGACAATGGACAAGCAAAATTTGAATTACTGCTATTGATGTTATTTGTCTCTAAAGGTTGGTGAGCCCTGGGGAAATTTTGGGTCCCCTTGGGACCCACACTGAGAACATTATTGTATAATTTAATGAGGAGGCACCTTCCACACACAAGATAGGATCATTTAAGGATTGAGACCTGAACAACAAAAATGAGCTTATTCATACAAATGTAACTTAATCCTAACCCTTTTTAAGCTTCTTATTGTGCCTTGTTACTTGATGGGACTTGGTCTGGCACCGTCTTTGGTTCTTAAGACGTTATATTTTCAGAAAATAAGGATTTTTTTTTTTTACTTGAATGTTTCAAAATGCTTTCATGGTATGTGAAGAAAGCCACTTGATTAAAGCATTTGTAGTGTGCATTAAATCCCTTTCTTCTTTCCAAAGAGTTCAAGATTCTGGCACAAACTAAAAGGGTTAAACTACACCTGCACCCTCTCATTGTGTCCTTTCGAATATTGTGAGTCAAGTCCAAAATATAAGTCTGCTTGTGAATATCTGGTAATTCTTTTCTCCCTGCATCCCATGCTCCACCCCATATATCTAATGATGTAAATATGTTACTCATTTATCAAGTATTATGTAGTGATGAAGCAGATTGGTGGTTTTGACACCCCTCCATTAGTACAGAGGGAGAAAACCTGTAGAGACCAAACCTGTGCTCATTCATCTGTTCTTTGCACCACCCTGCTCTTTTCAAACCCACTAGAAACCTCTTGGTAATGGATCTGCACTTGTCTGCTCCTTCTTACAAGTGGAAAGAGCTGGCTATTTAAACACACAAAACCCATCCACACCTTGAGTTAAGATGAGACCCTCCTAAGCCACATGCTATTATTTTTCCTGCCTTAAGTGTCATTGCTGTAGGTTTCTGCCTCTCTCTCATTTGTTATCCTCCTCAAGTAAACAGCTCCCAAGGGAGAGGGAAGCAGTACTGCCCCTTACCCCCCAGCCCCAGCAGGCCAGATTATTTGATAGATTGCTCCGTTAGAGCAAGTCTATTTACTTAAAAACAGACTGCCAGACTTCTAGACATACAGCAAGGGAGACAGAGCTTTTCCTTGTTCCAGACCCAGCTATTATCCACTTTTTTTGCAAACTCTCTATATTTTGGCCTGGAGGACAGGGACTTGGAGGTCAATGTTGCCACATTTTCTCAGCAGCAGCTGTTTCTGGCACTGGTAGTGTTGTTACTGATTCCCTTCTCCACAGCAGGGGAGCCACTGCTATTTTTAGGAAAGAATGCAAAGCAAACTGAAATGCTAAGAGAAATAGGTTGGCAGACCATGTTTCACAGGCCCAATCCAACAACCTAATAATTTAATGTTTGCACATGTGTTTTATCCATTGCATAATGTGCTTTACAGAAAAATTAGCACAAACCATTCATTCATCAATCAAGCATTTATTAAAAGACTATAATGTGCCAGACAATGTACCAAGCAGTGAGAAGATAGCATTGAACAAAAACAGAAAAGAATCACTGCTCTTACGAAGTTTACATCTTCGTGGGGAAATACAGAAAAAAAAAAATTAGGTGAAAATGATGTATTCAGAATATAAAATTACAGAGTTTCACATGTTTCATAACTTTGTTTTGAAATAACTAACAATGGCATGCATGTGATTTTTTAGTTTTTAAATACTTTTTTTTGTGTATTAGATGAAATCATAAGGGCAATTTCATATGTTTAAATTTCTACATCTTCTCATCTCATCATCTCAATGGCTCTGAGAGGTGGGCATTTTTCTTTATCCTATTTCAAATGGCAAACCTAAGGCTCATAATGGGTTATATAAGCCCAACATCACAGACTTACTTCGAGTTCTGGTACAGAGCAATTGGAGAACAAAACCTCCAACCACAATCTAGGGAGTTGACTTCTGAAATAATACTGGTGAAAATACAAATGCTCAAAGATAACAGTTGCTCTGGTGACTTCTATGCACAGGGGGACTTAAGGAGATTCATAAATTATGCTTCTGTCACTTTAATCTTTCCAGTCTTTTTCTCTTAAAGGGAAACATACTGAAGAAAGGAATGTAACCAGCGGTGTGAAGGTAGCACCACAGTCTTCTAGCTTGTTGTGAAATATGGTGAAAAGAGCACAGGGTTTAGTATTTCTTCTATACCATAGTGTGACTTGAACCTGTGACTTGGACTGGAGACTCCAATTAGTGGGGGAGTGTCTGGGGTTGGCCCAGTTCTAGAATTCCAGAAACTAAAATGCCAAAGCTCCTTTCAGAAGCAAAGTCCTGTGTTGAATAGAAACTGCTGAATTCAAATTGAGAGTCTGAATAATAATGGCAACCGATTGAGAATTCCCATGAGAGCTGGGAGAGGGGAGTGATGAGGAGCATCTTAGCAATTCCAGGTCACACATTTATCTCTTTAAAAAAAGAGAGAATTCTAGAGCTTGGACCTAGACAAGATATCCAGACTCTCTCTTGCTTCCCAAAAGAAGAATAGAACCCGTCTGTCTGAAAAATGAGCAATGGAAAAGGATTGTGGGTTAGTCACATTTAAAGTTATTCAGAACAGGAAAATGAAAAGCAGAACAATATCCCTACTCAGTGAAAGGTTCCAGAACAATATGACAATTGTAATATAATATTTCAAAATAAACTAAAACATTGAAAAACTGGTAGAAGCTAGGAAAGCATGAGAGAAATCCTAAAAAAAAAAAAAAAAAAAAAAACCTTAAAAAATGAGATAATTGGGCAAAAGAAACACCGAAGTGACAATAGAATGTAGTCAGATGTTCAAAGCATACTAAGTAAATAGAAAAATAAGAAAATTATTTCAGGATAAATAAAACATATAAGAGATTAAATATAATCATTATATTACTTATTGTTGAATAATATTTACATCATCATAGTATGGAAATAGTGAATGCACATATGATCCCAAAATAAGAAATTATATTTGGAGAATAGTGAAGGAGAAGAGATGGTATAATTGAACTAATACCCTAATCCACCATAGTAAGGAGTAAACAGCTAGTGAATTAAGTGATAGGATTATGCTATATGTATTCATAGAAATGGAGGTAAAATAGAGAAGAAACAGTAAGAATTAAAAAACAATGTTTCTGGGGTGAAAGGAAGACACAAATAAAGGGACAAGGCAGGGACTGTTGTTTATAAAACCTTTTTAATTCTTTTGACTTTTTAACCAGTTTGCTGATAATCTTTGAGAACAAATTAAAAAACAAACCAAACCCAAAGCCCCCCGCCCCCATCCCTGACTTGGTGACCAAATCAATTCATTGCCATTCACATGCCCTGTTGGGCCCCACTTTCCCTGGTGACCATTGTCTCTCCATGGATTTTGTCTTTCCTCAACCTTTGCCTATAGGATATGAACTCTTTCAGTTTCCTCAAAATCTGAACAAGAACTTCTAACTCACAGAACATAAAGGTTGGAAACACCCATTTGACATCACCCTTTGCACTTCCTCTTGTTTTACTAATGAGGAAATCTAGGTTAGTGGTGAATAAGTTGCTGGCCCAAAGTTCACTGCTTCTTGGTTTTGGTGTCAGAACTGAATCTCCTGCCTTTGGTTGGTGTTTTTTTTTTTTCCCCTTCTACTAAAGAGTGCTACCTTTGGTGAGTTTATTCTGGTCCAAATGAACGTCTCTCTCATGCTGCTGATTCTTTCCTGTTTTTCTGTTTTCTTACCCGTGCTGTTTTGAACTTCATTTGACTGGCTTTTGGGGCAGTTGGCCTATGGGAGCCAGTGCAATTTACCCTTCCCTCTGCTGCCCTCTGCTGTCAGCAGCTGGTCTTTGCTGTCCACCATTCCCATACTGACCCCACCAACCAAAACACATTGCTTATGCAATCTCTCTGTTAAAAAAAAAAAAAAAAAAATTTCCCTTGTTTTAGGGCGTGATTGTACCCTCTGATCTGTGCCAATACATTTTGACGAGGCCTGTTGCCTGAGAGATTGTTAAAAGTTGCACCCCACTTTGTATTTATTGAATTAGAATATGCATTTTAACTAGATCCCAAGTGATTCATATGTACATTAAAGTTTGAGAAGATCGGTTCTAAGGTCAACTAAACTACATGTCAGGAAAGAACTGAGATCAATCTTATCTACCTACTAATTATTTCTGACAGCTCCAGTACCTGTTCCAGTTCTGCCACCTGGTACTTGGGAATTCTGGCCCAGATGCTTTTCAGCTTCATTTCTGTCAGGATGGCAGCCTATTATAACAGAGACAGGGAAGTAGCATACATGGAACACCAACTTTTAAAAAATTCACTAAATAAAAATACAAATACAAATAAAGGTTGAAAAGGCAGAGCACATGGATTTCACTACAATGTTTCAATCCTCTGCATCTTTTCTCCTTTACCTCCCACAATTAATAGGAATGTCATATTTTGTCTTTGAAGACAGATTAGAATTATGCCATGAAATTTTGAAAAGGACTATTTTATTTATAATTTATAAAATCTTTATAGAAAACTGCAATGGGTATTTGGGAGCCACCTGTCCAGAGGGTTTTAGAGCTATAACTTACTGAATTGTTCCCTGTGTCCATCTTTGTTTCTTTTTTCATCCTCAGGCATTTGTCAGTAAAGGTTCCTTGAGCACCCATTAGATGATGGGCACTGGGTTGGGCAGTTATAGTTGCTGCTCTCATTGATCTTCTGGTATTATGTAGAAGACAACCATGAAACAAAGTATGTCATAATAAGACTCGTACCAAATGTTCAAAGGGGATATAATGGAAATTTAGGTGGATTACCAAAAAAGGTGACATTTAAACTGAGACTTAAAGGATATGGGAGTTGGTGAGAGGAGAGTGGGGCAAAGAGCATTTCAAGCAGAGAAGGGACTGAGGGCAGGAGCTGTGTGGGTGCAACAGGAAGGGGAGTATGACTGAACCCCAAAGATGGAGAGAGTCTGCAAGGGAAGTCTAGGCAGAATGGAGCAAGGCTTAGCAGCACCTGAAACCTAGCTGGTGACTTAATAGAACAGTGGGAGTCCTTGGAGATTTAAATGCAAGGGAATGATGTGATATGATCTTTTCATTCTTACCAAATATGCTGCTGTTCATGAAAGATGAAGCTGGCCCTAAATCTCTTGGTCATGGTCCCCCTTGTAGAAGTACCATTTTCTGGATTGAGTGGAGGGAAAAAATAAAATTCCCTGTAAAAGACCCCCTGCTTTTTCTCCCCTTAGCCAACTCCCTGTTATAAAACATCAGTAAATGAATTTGATGCACTCTGAAGTTTCTTCCTACCTAGAATATTTTGACTCATTCTTTGAAAACTAGCCTCCAATGTAAAACGTTTAAGGATAGTTTTGTTTTTGTTTTTGTTTTTTTAAATTGAAAACAGAGACTAGTATCATTTCATGCTTGGATAAAATTACTGGAAAAGGAAGTTCAAAGAGAAAGCTCTGCTTTGACAAGAAGAATCTCCAAAGTATGATTTTGCTCAAAGAAAGTTTTACTGCAGGAAGAAGATGTCCCAATGTTTCAGAAGGAGTGGGAGGGTTGTTTAAAAACTCCAAAAATGGACTGGCAGCTTTCAGCAGATTGCAAAAAAGATGTCATTTAGCTATTATTAGAAATACAATTTGCTTTTAAGATAATTAGGCAGAGACTGTGTAAAAGAGGAGTAAAAATAAAAGCTTTGGTTAAGTTGGAAATGATTTTACTCTGTGACTAAGTTTTGTTTCCTTTGGTTCTGCATTTTGCTATTACTGAAAAAATATTTATTTAGCGAAATGCATTATTTCAGTTTTCTTAGCATACATAACTATTTATTTTACATGATTAGTATTGACATAGTAGTATTTAACATCTGTATTTGTCATAACCCCATTTGCAGTCAAGCTCAGGCTGCAATGGGCCAAATTGACTGGTCATCCGAACTTGTAGTTTGGTGTAGCAGACATGTTTCCCAGAGATATACCAAGAAACCTGGGAGGACCATTCTCAGAACATAAGCCAAAGTGGGTATGTAGTTGCTAACAAATATTTCTCTAACCTCAAAGTTAGCACTCCCTTGACCATCCCACTACCTACTGCTTTGGGGCTGAAGCCAAGAATCTGATTGTGCAATTTTAGTCTGCTACCAGTATTTCCAAGGATGCTATAAAACCCTCAAAGCTGGCTGATTATACACTGATTTATACATTTCTATTTGTACCTACATAAACACAAGCTGTACAACTCACTGGGGGTTCAACAATGAAATCACTCAATGTCAGGTCATAATTTCAAGACTTCTGAGCAACTAGTGAGTGTCCAGGATCTTCTAGAACTTGCTGTGAGCCATCAATAGAGGAGATGAAGTTTGAGATGATTTATCCTGCAGCTGAAGCCTATTCAAGTCACTTTCTAGGGAAAAAAAAAAAGTGTTGCTTTTTACCTAGGGAGCTGTCAATTCTCTTATTTCCTTTTTACCCACCAATCTTCTCTGAACCAGACCTCCTTCTACCAGTGAACGCAGAACAAGAGTGCAGTCACATTCTGAGGAACAAACACATTTAACAGGTGAACTTGTTCAAGGGTTTGGGTGCCATCAAGCTCAATAGGGCATCTCTAGTGGAACAGAAATTTGTTCCCTGCAGGCAGATATCTGAGGACTCTTACACTTTCACTTCTTTGAAAAGATAAGAAACACTATAAAAGATATGGTTTTCTTTGTATGTTCTGGTTGTTTTTTTTCCTATGAGAGTTCTTTGTGCCTTTTTAGTGTTTGCTGTTTTGTCTGTGTAGAAGAAAGAAATATGTTTCTATTATGATTGGTGGCAAAAGTAAGACAGGCAGAGGTCTCTGTGTTTGCCGTGAACCATAACTTCCTTATAGTGAGTGTCTATTGTTGGGGAAGGGAGTTTGCAGAATGAATGAAATTGGGTGAGGTTGGAAAGAAAATCAGGGACAAAGAAAGTATCTATGTTGAGTACACTTGAAATGTCCTATTTCCTATAGAGGCCTGTATCTAATCTCAGACAGTCATATTCACAAGCTCATTAAAAGTCCAGAGCTGAAAACATACTCCAGAATTTGTGGTCTTTTTCTTACTCTCTCCTTATTGGGTTTAGGAAATTAGACTATCCTGGTAAAGAAGGAAAGAAAGCAAAATGAGGAAAGAATTGCTTATAATGGAAGGCTTAAATTTGAAGCAACAGAGTAAACTTAATTACATGTGAATAAAGCTCAAGAGTTAAATAACATCATTTTGGGGAAAATAAAGAAATGTACACTTTTGTGCATCTAGTCTCAGTACATAATTATGAAGTTTATATCTGCACAGTTGCTAAACAGAACACAGAGCAGAATCTACATCATAGTTCTTCCCAAGAACATGTCTATGTTTGGAACTTGCAAAGATCTGGTGAGTTTCCCCAAACAGAATCATCTCCAAAGGTACCTGATTATTTACCTTCACAAATGTAAAGGTTAACAGGTCCTCACTGACTGCTCCTTTGCAAAAAATCTTTATCTGCTAATGGCCAATTTTGTGATACCAAAATTTGGTGTTTGTTCCATGTTGTTATAGTCAGCTTTTGTGTTACTGTGACCAAAAGATCTGACGAGAACAATTTAGAGGAGGAAAAGTTTGTTTTGGCTCATGGTTTCAGAGGTTCAACCCAAGGTTGGCTGATTCCATTGCTCTGGGCCTGAACTGAGGCAAAACAACATGGCAGAAGTGCATGGTGAAAGAACACAGGTCAGGATGTGGCAGGCAGGAAAAAGAGAGAGAACTCTGCTCGCTGGTTGCAAAATAAAAACCCCAAAGTCATGCCCCCAGTGACCTACTTAATCCAGTCACACTCCACCTGCCTATGGCTACCACACAGTTAATCCATATCAGTGGGTGAGTTAATCCACTGATTAGGTTATACATCTGAAAATTCTATTTGTTTCATACATTAACTTTTGGGGGTGCTTTATATCTAAACCATAATTTATGTAAATGACATGCCTGGTATTGTGTAACTTTGGGGTACAGCTATAAATGTGGTATCGTCCTGCTCATGACATTCTATTTGGAGAAATAAAAAAAAAATATGTAATGAGTAAATGATTCAGGGATACAACAAGGTATACTGAAGTGATCATTGTGGTACAACTGAGTAATATTAACATTTATTAATCACCTGCTGTGTATGAACTTCAGTACTAATTACTCTATTAACTCATTTGCCTCACAACAACCCTTTGGGGTAGGGGCATTATTAACAGGGAATGGAGACACATAAGGTTAGCACCATCCTCAGATTTGAAGTGGCTGAACTGCTAATCAAAAGGGCAAGTCTGGTTCAGTGCTGGAGCTCTAACTTCTGAGTTTTACTGCTTCTAAGAGTCAAAAGAACAGAGGAGAATACAGGCTGAAGTCCCCTGGGTGGTTTCTTGGAAGAAGTAGGGTTTGAGAACTGTTGGAAATGTGTGAGGTAGGTGTGCATTGTGAGAAGCAGATGTTGGAAAGACTTCCAGGTGAGGGAACAAGCACCAACACAGGACTGCTGGAGGCAGGCAGAATGGAGGAGCACCAAGGGAACAAACCCACTCCGAGGTCAGTGTGTTCACATGGAAAGGGTTATACTCACTTTAATTCAAGTCCCAATTCTGTCACTCACTTGCTTGATCAACTTCTCCGAGTCCAAGTTTCTTCATCTTCTTTTTGGAAAGAAATCTATACCTTCTTCACAGGGTTGTAATAAAGTTATTATTCACGTAGGCTCCAGTACAGAAATGGTCACATAGTTGGTGCCCAATAAAAGGAAGCTCTTACATTATTACTTTAAGAGTTGTGTTAGGAGAAATGGGAACTCATATAGGACAGAAAGATGGGATCAGACTGCCAAAGGATTTTTCAAATCAGGCAGCAGAGTATAGATATGTCATGGTAACCACTCAGGAAGTGAAATCACAACCTGTAGGTTGATGTATTTCAAGATGGGTTATGACCTATGAAAGGACAATGATCAATACTATGGGCAGCAATACTTTTTTATAAATAGAACTAGACTATAAATTTCACAGGGCAAGGATAATACAGTGTTGTTTCATGATTCTCTCAATTCAGTTTTTGTATACAGTTTTATACATGTTTTATGTATGCATGTGCAGGGTAACTGTATAAAAATTATTTCTTACTGTGGGTTGAGGTTAAAAATACTTTAAAAACAACTACTTCAGAAAGTGTCTTCCTGTACTGATTCTAGGTGTCCTGTTAAATAATGGCTTGCCAAGAAGATCAGGCAAATTTTGAAATGCATGACATTGCAGTAAAGTGTGTAGATTTTAAATCAAGGCAGAGTAAGACTGTGCAGGAAGTTTTTCTTGGCTTTATACTTTGGGGCTTCAGAGGTGTGGAACAATGTCCCATGCCAAACCACACAAGGGAGGAGGAGTTCTGTTGGAAGAATCACTTTTTATTGATTTTGACTTTTGGAAGCCAAGTAGTGAAACTAGTTCTAGACCTGGCTGGTGACTTTTACAAGTCTTTTGGAAAATTTGTGCCAATTCAACTTCCTAAAGAAAATAAACAAACATGTAGGAAATAATCATTGTTATAGAAATACTATTTTGAATTTTGTTCAATGAAAGAAATTTTTTTTTCTAAACTTTCTTTTAAGCAGTGCCTATCAGCAGTGCCTTCTAATCTAATCATTTGATATGTTGGGTCTGTAGAATTTCCTCATTCTTAGGAGCAAGAGCTGGTTCTTCTTGAATTGTTGCCAGTGGCAACCATAAAAGAAAATGAAAAGGGGAAGGGTGGGAAGTTGGAGAGGGAGCAGAGAGAGGTTTAATAATTACCAGTTAACAATGTCAACTTAAAAATAATTCTTTCCCAAACTGTTTCATATGTGAAATTCCTCTTGCTTTCTATCAGACAGAATATCACTCTCTTTCTTCAGCACCTATATTCCTCCAAACTCTTTTTTTCTTACTCCATATGGAAGGAGGGAGGCAGGAAGGAGTTAGGAGTGTCTTCCTAGAGATTATAGTGACTTTAACCCAGCTTCTGACTGGTGCATCCCAAAGTTATGTTTCTATTCTTAAAGATGTTTTCTAACTAATCTTACCTTCTAGGAAGGTGTCATGGTGTCTCCCTCTGGTTTCATTTCTTACCTTCCTGCTTGGCTTGTTCATGGATAACCATTCCCTCTTTCCTCTAACAAGTGATTTGAGAAATTGCCCTCATGTTCTTTGTCTTTATTTCACCACATGTTCTTCTCATGGCTTTATTGTCTTTATTTTTATCTTGGATCTTTCTGGAGGGTAGTGTGTTCTCCCAAACTCCTCTTCCACCTTCCACTTTGATTTTGTTCTTCTTTTGCTCTAGACCAGGAAGTTGCCTCCTGATGATCTGCTCCACTACCCATACCCAAAGCTATGTAAAGCAGCTGTTCCTCGATTTTGAAGGATGATCTTGCAGGATTAAGGATTCTAGGTTGGTGGTTTTTGTTTTTTCTCTTACCAATTTAAATATTTCATTCTACTCTTTTGCTTACATGTCTGAGAATGTGGATGTAATCCTTGTCTTTATTAATGTTCTCTGAACATTAATTTGGGGAAATTCTCAGTCACTAATTTTTCAAGTATTTCTCCTCTTGCGTTTCCCCCCTCCTTTTCCTATTCCCATTATGCGTACGTTGTGTACTGTAGTTGTTCCACAGTTCTCAGGTATTCTGTTCTGGGTTGTTTTATTTTTTTCAGTCTTTTTTCTCTTTGGCTTTCAGTTTTGTAGGTTTCTACTTTTATATCTTTAAGATCAGAGATTCTTTTCTACATTGTCTAGTTCACAAGAGTCCATACAGGCATGCTTCATTTCAGTCACATTGTTTTTGATGCTAGCACTTCTTTTGCTTTGTTTCACAGAATTTTTGTTTATCTACTTATATTATTCATCATGCATGTTGTCAACATTTTTTCCCTTAAGTCCCTTAGTATTTTAATTGTAATTTTTTAAAAGTTTCTGGTCAGATAATGCCAATATCCTTGCCATCTGGAACTCTGGTTTTGATGCTTACTTAGTCTCTTCAAATAGTGCGTGTGTATGCCTTGTAATTTTTTTGTTGAAAGTCACATATGATCTGTGTAAAAGTAATTGTGGTCAATGGGCTTTAGTAATATAGGGATAAGGTCTGGGGAGATGGGAGCATTCTTTGGTCCTATGATTGATTACTTCTCAGACTTTTGGCCCTGTGCCCCTGCACTGTGAACTTCACCACTGCTCCTTGTTCTACCCATTCTCCCCAAATAGGATGACTAGATGGGATGGAGTTGGGTATTCATCTTCCCCAGGTGTGTTAGGCTGTGATATCACCCCAGCAGTCTTTGGTAAAAATAGTTCCTCCTGAAGACAAGCCTTGTTAGTAAGAGATGGTTCAGGCATATTTCAAAATGATTTCTTTTCTCCTCCTCCTTCTGAGTGTTTATCCAACACTCAGAGTTAGGATCTGGTAGAGCTCATGGAGGTAAAACTCACAGACGTGATGTCCCCCTATCACCAGGTCTCCTGAGAGTGTCTATCTCTTAGACTTGTCCACACTGAACCTCCAGCAATGAATCAATTAGAGTTCTGATTTTTCTTCCTCAGTCCGGGCTCTTTCTCTGTTAGGTTGTGAGAGCAGAAGTTTGCCCTGTGACCTTAATTTATTTTTTAAGAAGTTGATTTTTCGATTTGTTTAGTTTTTTACTTGTCATGAAGACAGAGCGAAGACTTTCAAGCTTGTCGTATTCCAGACTTCAAACAAAACGAGAAGTTCATTCAAAATGTTTTGATTCCTTAAATTGAAGATGATAAATGTTTTCATCAGCTTTTCTTCACTGTCACCAAAAGACTCACCATGACCAATTTAGAAGAGGAATAGTTTATTTTGGCTCATGGTTTCAGAAGTTCACTCAATGGTTGCCCAACTCTATTGCTCTGGGACCTCAGATGAGGCAAAACATCATGGCCGAAGGATGGGGCAGAGGAAAGCATCTCAGGGCAAGGCAATCAGGAAGCAGAGAAAGAGAGCTCTACTCACTAGGGACAAAATATAAACCCCAAAGGCACACCCTCAATGACCTACTTCCTCTAGCCACATCCTACCTGCCTATGGTTACCACCCAGTTAATCTATTCAAGTGAATTAATCCACTGATTAGGTTCCAACTTCCATAATTTAATCATTTCACCTCTGAACATTCTTGCATTGTTTCTCACATGAGTTTTTGGGGGACACCACATAATATAACCATAAGAGTAACAGCATGTATTCCTTCAGTTCATGTATTTTCATAAAAGGAATGCAAACTAGTGGAACAAGAACATACTGTAAAGTTAGAAAAAATTTTATAATGAAACCATCCTCTTTCTCTTGTATTATTTATTTATTTAGCAGTACCTGGGATAGAACCCAGGGATGCTTTAACCAATGAACTATAATCCCTGCCCTTTCTATTTTGAAAGTCTCACTAAGTTGCTGAGGCTGGTCTCAAACTTGTAATCCTCTTGTCTCACCTCCCCAAGTTGCTGGGATTATAGGACTAGTGCCACCACCTGCCTTAATATTGTGATTTTAAACAAGGAAAAAGGAGAGTATCTAATTCCCTTCAAAGATGTTTCTTATGCACACTGTAGCTAGTGCTAGAGTCCTTCCTCCATGTGGATTTGTTATCAGTACATTAGTACTTGTTGAATGTTCTTTGGGGGTCTGGGCATGTGCTAGTACTCTGCATATGTTTACCCTAGCAAACTTGAAAGTTTATTTAGCAGCATTTTCCTTGTGAGGAGAGGCTCAGTGAAGTTAGGTAGCCTTTCTAATACCAACAATCAGTATTCCAAGAGTAGAAATATAAGCTAGATGCCTTGATTTAAAAAAGCCAAGACCTTTGCTATTATTAACCTATAACTCACACTTATGTTTTAGTTTCTAAATTCTGTACTGTTTAATATTGTAGCTGCCACTTAAATGTGGCTATTGTGCCCTTCAAATGTGGGTAGTCCTAAATGAAATGTGGATTTCAAGGATTTAGTATGTCAAATAGATTGTCAATGAAATAGTTTTTATAAGTTAAAAAAATGTAATGTATCCTAACCATTTAAAATATATTGATTAAATGTTGAAACATTAACATTTTAGGTATATTGCATTAAAATATATTATTAAAATTAATTGTAGCTCTTTTTACTTTCTTATGTGTCTACTAGAAAATTTAAAATTACATTTTTAGCTTGCATTCTGTTTACGTCCAATAGCACTGATCCAAAAAGAAGGTAAGAGTTGATCAATTTTAATGTCTTCTGTGTCCCCTAATTAACAAAGGTGGCTGTGCTAATTAATGCCATGTCTTGGGCAGATGACCATGTCATGGGCCGCTCCCCTGTGCTTGCACATGAAATTCACTCTCTGTGTAGGGGTTTGAGCCTATTACTGGTGCATGTCAGCAGCTCAATCCTGCAGCCTGAGGTCAGCAGGATGTTTTGGCTCTCACACACGTGTCCCACTTTCCTGGCTGGCTGTGTGCCCGTCTGTCTGCCTGCTGCTGTGCAGCACCGTCTCTCAGCCACCAAAGTCAATGTTACCTTGTTCCCCTGCAGATCCTCGTGAGACAGTCTGTGGGGAGCTTTTGGCCATGCAAGCCTTGACTAAAGGACTGTGACTCTTTAGAAATGGTGCCAGAAGCCCTGTGGTGAGCAGCATGATCCTGGTGCAACGGATGGAGCTTTTACACACAGAGATCTTACCCAGCCTACCCCAAATCCCATACCTACTTGGCTTTACTTAAAGGTCACAGCATCTATTTGTGTTGTCTTATCTGTTTTGAGTAAACTCTTCAGATGGCCAGCTGAACCCTAAGTTAAGAGTTCCTTTTAATGATGAATGAAGCAGAAAAATTTCAAATAATGGGTTATTTTACTTAACCGTATTGGTTTTTCTGTTTGATCTTTTTTAAAAATAAAGCAAAATTAAGTTCTCATCATATGTACTTAACTCATTCTACTACACATTTCTTCATTAACTAACAATGGTGGCTATGTTAATTAGCGTCACGTCTCAGGTAGATGACCACGGCATGGGCTCCTTCCCTGAACTTACACATGAAGTTGACTCTGAACAGTAGGTACTGCAGGTGACACAAATAAAGCATTCTCTCTTCCCTCAAAGTGCTTTTGTGAGCCATGAATGCAAATGGACATGATATGAGATCAAATGTGAACTTATCTTTGGGAGGTACTAACAGAGTGTTTTTCTGGAGTTTAAAGAGGAAAGAATCTTTGCTCCAGCTTGATCAGGGAAAAAGGAGCTATAATTTGTACTGAACTTTTGGAGATCAAGGGACTGCATTAAAAAAAAGAAGAAGAAAAAAGAGGATGTTTCAGTAATAGTAAGGAGTCAATAGCATGGAAAGAATATAATATTCTTTTATGGGAGGACGAGGGACTGAGGTCAGGAAGGTAGCAAGAGATCAGATTGAAGATAGTTTTTCCATGCTAGGCTGAGGACAGTCTATTTATTTCTCTCTCTACTTTTCTCCATAAATGATGTTAGGGGAAACAAAAAGCAAATTGATTTCAAGAAACAAACAAAATTAAATAATAAAATAAAATGAAAAGACTAGGGAACATACATCTAGAAATAGGAAGATAAGAATAGACGACTGATATGAGTAAAAACTCTGTTTATGAGTTCTCTTGTGGCCGAAACAAAAAGGAAGGTAATACTGATATTATAATTACTACTGTCCAAAAGGAAAATACTTCAGTCCTATGAGAGAAGCAAAGTATTTCCTAGCATCAAATTTTAAAGGAATCTCTGACATGGGCTGAATAATGTGTAGATAATTCCTTAACCACACATATTTATTTTAATGTCCTTTTATACAATTGGAGAGAAAATACTCTGTAGATTGGTACTCTCTAAGGATAAGGTGCAGACAACAATCTGGGATCTCCTTAAAATGTAGATCCTGAATCAGTTAGTCTGGGATGGACCTTATATCCTGCATTTCTAACAGTCCCTGCTACAATTTGAACGCTTGCCTTCTTTAAAACTCATGTTGAAAATTAGTTTCCATTGTAACAGTATTAAGAGGTGGAACCTTAGTGAAGTGGTTAGGCCATGAGGGCTCAGCCCTTATAGGTGATCTTAATGCTATTATAAAAGGACAAGTTGGACTTCCTTTTTTCTCTTGATCTTTCTACCTTCTGCCGAGTGAAGACCCAGACTTCCTCTCTTTTGGAGGAGACAATGTGCAAGGTACCATCTTGGAAGAAGAGAATGGCCTCACTAGACATCGAACCTGCCAAGACCTTGAATTTCCCAGCCTCCAGAACTGTAAGCCAATGAGTTTCTGTTCTTTATAAAGTACCCAATCCAAGATATTGTGTTATAGTAGCAAAAAATAAACTAAGACATTACCACTGATGCTGCTGCTGGTCTACAGTGTACACTTCGAGTAGAAAGGTCAGCTATTAAAAAGTCTAGTAAAGCAGGGAATCATGGAAAATGATGCATATGATGTTCCTTATATTGTAACTAAAGGCATAAACATTTAACGGTCTTTTTTCTTTGTTATTGGTACACTATAATTAAATATAACAGTGGGGTTCATTGTTTTATGTTCATACATGCACAAAATATAACAGTTTAACAATCTTAATAATTAGCCAGGACTTTTTCTTCATAATGCAATCTGAATGAAGCACACTTCTAAATTTCTACATATTTAGGAATTTCCCAGTTTTTTTTTTTTACAGTAGCCTCATATACATCTAGTACAACAGCAATTTTGGTCACATAATTTATCCACAACAGTCAACTAAATTTTCACAGAAACAACTAATCTCTTTTTACTCACATTTTGATCCCTTATATAATACTTAACCAAATTATAAAATTATCATAATAAAATTAACTGGCATAATTAGATTTGAGGAAAAACATAATTGATTCTTGGCAAGCAAATAACTGGGGAGACAGTAATGCCCAGATTTGCTAACTGCAAGCATTCAGCTGGCCCTGGGTTTCCTTGGTGCTTTTTCAGAGGAAGCATCTGTTAAATAGCAGGTCAGATCAGAGGAGATCAGCTAGCGTGACTCCTAGAGAGCAGAGGCCAAGAATTCAGCTTTCAGAGCATTAGGCTGTATGGAATACATAAAGGCCCAATGGACAGGGTATCCACCAGCGGTAACGCTTGGATGTTGTATTCTGACTTTTGATGAGAGCTAGACAGTAGCTAATTCCACACTATGTTCTCTGGCAAGGCCTTTGAGGAAGCACAGTCCTGGACATCTCCTGGGAAGACTCCTGGGTAGAGTTCACTAAAGTGAATGTGGCTACAGACAGAAGGTTCTGGAAGGCCCCACTGGTCTGGAACAAAGTAGGTCATGGTGATAGTAAATCCACAGAATTCTGGTCAGGTAAATACAGGTAAATTTTCAACATGAGTTTTAAAGAAGGCAAGCGTTCAAATTGTAGCAGGGACTGTGTTAGAAATGCAGGATATAATGTATTTATAAATGGTGATAGTAAATCCACAGAATTACCAAGGGCCAGGCTCCTTGAAGATCAGCCTAAGCTTCATGTCACACCAGTGACACACAAATGACAGAATAGGGAAAATTATTTTCAGCACATAAGATATAAAGGATCAACACCCAGAATGAATAAAGAGTTCCTATATATAGTCAAGAAGAAAACAAACCTGATTGCCAAGGGGGTAAGTATATGAACTGAAAATTTACCTCAGAGTTTCTCAGAGAAGGTAGACTAAATTAAGTCATGAGATTAACAAAAAGTATAGAAGACTTATAAAATTCCAAATTGGCAAGGATGTGGGTCAATAGAAACACACACACACTTGTGATTTTGAAACTGACGGTCTTTTTAAAGGGCTATTTCTCAAAAAATATGTCTTGAGTGTCTGCTAGGTGCCTGCACTGGTTAATGGGATGAGAATATAAACAGTAAAAACCAAATTTCTCTTCTCACAAAATTTCCTTTTTAATGGAGAAAGATGGATTATAAGAAAATATGTTATGAATATGTACAAAGAACTCAAAAAATTATCAAAAGAAGAAGAAATTCAAAATGGACAAATGATTTGAACAGACGTCTCTCAAAAGAAGTGCAAATCGCCAATAAATGAATGAAAAATATGCTCAACATCTTTAGCCATTAGTTGTGCAAAGAACTACATTAAGATTCCATCTCACCTTAGTCAGAATAGCTTTAATCAAGAAGACAAAACAAAACAAAACAAAAAGTCTGGCTAAGATGCAAGGAATAAAGGAACCCTCATTCACTGTTGGGAATATAATTAGTGCAGCCACTATGGAAAACAGTATGGAAGTTCCTCCAAAAACTAAATATAGAACCAATATATTATCTAGCTCTACCTCTTTTGGATATGTGCCCAAAGGAATCAAAGTCAGCATACAAAAGAGATAACTGCATACCCATGTTTATCATAATATTCACAATAGTCAAATTATGAAATCAGTCTAGATGCCCATTGGTTGATGAATGGATAAAAAAATGAGGTATACACACACAATGGAGTACTGGTCAGTATAATCAAAAATAAAATCATGTCATTTGAAGGAAAATGGATACAACTAGAGATCATCATGTTAAATAAGGATGACTCAGAAGACAAGTGTCACATGTTTTCTCCCATATGAGAAATCTTTAAAAACAGCCAATGTGGAAGTCAAGGTGGAACATTTTTTAGGGAAAGGGATGAACAGGAGTGGAGAAGAGGTGATAAGAAGGGTAGTAGGGAGGTGAATAAAAATCAAAGCTTGTTATATGTGTGTATGGAAATGCCACAATGAAGTACATTAATTTGTACAATTAAAATGTGCTAATAATTATATCAAAAGAAAATATTTTCTGCCTTACTAAGGGCTCACAATAAAATAGAACAAGGCAAAAAAGGAGAATGACAGGGGTGGGTGGGGTTTATATAGAGTGGTCAAGGACTACCTCAGATAAGGTGATATTTTACTATTTGCATCTAGTGGAAGGAAGATTTATGTCAATATGCAGAGGCATTAAAGAGCTTTAAGACCCATTGTTTATTAAAAATAGCAAGTTTCAGAGATATGTCTTGGGTATGGCCCCTTTATGTTAAAAAGGTATCAGAGGGTTTTTTTGTTTGTTTGTTTGTTTTTTGGTATCATGGATTTAACCTAAGGGCATTTTACCACTGATCCACAAACCCAGCCCTTTTATTTTTTGAGGAAGGTCTTCCTAAATTGCTTAGGGCCCTGCTAAATTGCTAAGGCTGGCCTCCAACCTGGGATCCTCCTGCCTCAGCCTATGATTGCAGGCTTGTGCCACCATATCCAGCACTCTGTGTGTTTTTAAATAAATAAATACATGTAACACATTGATGCATACAATAAACACACAAAGGTACACACATACACTCATATCACACACACACACTCCCACACACACAAACACAAACCCTGGTTGTCTCTGGGGTTGTTAGATTTCACAGGTAGTTGTAGGAAGGAGGGAGATAATACTGTGTAATTTTCTTTAAAAAAAAAAAAAAGAAGAAAAAGAAGAAAAGCAGAATAAAATACTGGAAAGACCTAATAACTTTTGGAAATTAATGACAAAAATGACAGTAGAAGTCAACAGCGACAAAACACATCAAAACATTTTTTTTGAAACCAAGAATTTGGGTGCTATCACTTCAAAGAAAAATATCATCAGGCTTAAAAAAGTGAAAGAGAGGGGCTGGGGAGATAGCTCAGTCAGTAGAGTGCTTGCCTTGCATGCACAAGGTCCTGGGTTTGATCCCCAGCACCAAAAAAAAAAAAAAAAAAAAAAAAAGTGAAAGAGAAACCAGGCAAATGGTGGCTTGATTTTGTTGAGGATGGCACAGTTTGGAGCCCCAGTTCACATTCAGGCACCCTCCACTTACTGTGGTCGGCCATGGGCCACTTAGCCACTCTGTGTTTCAATGGCCTCATTTGTCAAATGGAAATAACTGCTTCCCAGAGTAGCTGTGAATAATAAAAAGGTCTATTCATGTATAATGTTCAGAACACTGACACATAGTTAAGCCCCTAGAAAACCTTATCTACTAAAAGGGTCCTCAGCTCCGCTAAGCAGGAGGCTCCCACCAGCAAAAGGTGCGACATTTCTACTTGCGCTTTAGCATCTTGGCACTTCTCAAATATCTGTGAAGGTTGACAATCAAACATTCAGTAATGAATCAGAGTATACATTCCTGGCTGATGTGTGATGCAGAGACCAGGGAACAATTGTAGGACATAGTGGAGTTCAGGTTCTGACTCCACTACTTAATCGCTGTCACTTTTGTTAGATGAAAAATAAACATGTCTCCAGACTCCCACTGGGGTGCTATTTGCACTCATATATGGGGAGAGGAAAAACAACAGCTATGCTGACATTTGCCTTAATAAACCGTACCACTGGTTCTCAGAAAGTCAAGGGGTTTGGTTGTTTTCCTACATTTCTGGGAAAGGTAAGTTTGCACATCCCAAGTGAGTAATTAATTTTAAAATAAATTAGTAGAGATTTTTAAGGTTCCACAAAGCAACTTTCTATCTCTGTTCATTGTACACCTCTCATTGCATACGACAGGAATGAGTGACATATTTAATTTTGCTCAGGACAAATGTAAAGGGACTGTGCTTGAACTTCTTGAGGGAGAGGAACATAGAATTTCTGAATATTCCACAGGACACCCCATTTCTTCTTATTTTTTTTTTAACTTCTTATTGTTTCCTAAATATAGTTTCTTCTTTTCTTTAAGGAATAATGTTGCCAAGTAAGAAAAGTATAGGATGAACTGTTGAAGAGCAGATGGTCATGCCAAGGTCGCTGTACTTTAAGAGCTTTGGAACAAAGCCAAGTGCATTCACAAGACACCTAGTCAACCGCCCAGAGCCCAAAGTCTTGCCCTGCCAAATTGCCTTGTGGAGTATGTGAGTGGTCACATACCACTTGTAAAGTCCGCCACCAAGGTTTCTTTCATCACTATAAGATTCCTCTTCCTTTCTATCTTCTTTCTATTCACTTTCCTTCAGTTCTTATTGCCATTCTATCCCCTGTCCTTGCATTTATTAATTCCCATCTTGTTTCCTTTGTAACACACTCACCAACATTGTATTCACAATTGTTACGTTTATTTTAAGATCACTCTGTGTGCTTAAAACAGACATATCTACAGGGGTCTCAAGTGAAGAGTTGTTCTGTACCAAGCTAGAGAAAACTGAGCCAGACTGTCATTCCTCATGAAATCTTATCAACCAAACTTCTCTTAAAATGTGTCTGGATGTCTTTGAGAAATAATATCTTCAGGAAATGAGCCCTAATTTATTGGGGAACATTAGCTTTAGTAAATACTTAAGCACTCTCATGATAAGGAGACCAAGCAATATTTTCTCTGTCCCTGAGTGTTGAAGAATTTAAGTATAAAAGCAGTAGCAATGTCCCTGGTGGATGATGGCTCCAGAGTTAAAGTGCTTCTGAAGATTCAGGGTAGTTCTTTGGAGATTTCTTGGCTAATGACTGTTGTGACAGATACTTAAATATTGTGTCCTTGACACTAAAACTTGCACATGGGGTACAGTGGTCAGGTTAGTGAAGAGGGATCAAAAGAGCAGTGGCTTTATGAAACTCATTTGTTCTCCTTATCAGGATTGCTTCATTGTCAAATCAAAATATTAGTGAGGATTTAGGGAAATAATCTTGCTCTCTAATTAGATGAAATTGGAGGCTTATTGCTGAAGCCATAAATGATCTTTGAGGTGTTACTAATTCAACTAAATCTCAGATGCCCGATTTGTGCAGACTTTTGATAATATTATTCAGCGAAGAAGGGTTGGGGAGATTGGGGATGATTAAGACAATTGGTTTTGCTCACAAGCTAATGATACCATTTGAGTGCAACTTCAAAAGTCAAAATGGATCACCCAACAGTGAGCCGTTAGTCAGCCTAGTCCCAAGATTTGGATCATTAAGTATTCAGCCACATGAGTAAGAAATGAATTAGTAATTTGTGCTCTTAGGGCTAATATTCTTGTCAGTGGTTGGACTGACATTCAGATTCCTGCTCTGGATGGAGCCATATAAAATTCAATATAGCAACTCTGCCTGTTGTGCTGTCCCCACAGGGGTCCCAGATGGTCTCTCTCTAGGGAGCAGTGGCAGGAAAGCAAAAATAATTTCCAAGTGGTGTCACTGACTCTGGAATCAAGATGCAAGATCTTGTTATTCTTTATCTCCACCCACACTGTGCCTCAATGGGTTTTTTAGACTTCATTCAATGGAATTTGTCAGTCATAGAAGTACTGTGAGAGCCATGAGGATGCTTATCCTTTGATCTGTTTCTCTGCTGTGTATAACGTTACCAATATTTACAGGAGAGCTGGCCTTGTCAGGGAGGAGGTCTTTTAAAATAACTAATGGGGAGACCATTAGACTCTGATGGCTCCATCACCTTGGGTTCCTTCACAAGCAGACTGAGCACAACTCAACATGGACAGGAAAATGGAGTTTAAACTTAACCAATTGGAAACTTTCCTTCAACTAGAGAATCCCCCTTTAACCAATCAGATGTTTTCTTTTCTTGCTCCCACAAATGCTTTGTAAAGACCTTCTCCTCCCTCGGTGGAGAGCTTACCACCTGTGCTACGGTGTTGTCCCGTACATGAGCAGTTAAGGACTTAGATAAACTGACCAAAATTTTAAGGTACCTAAATTACCTTTTTACAGATCATTCCTTATTATTACTGGAACTTAAAGGAACTGAAGAAAGCAAAATGACTTGCATTACAGTGAAGGTAAAAAAGATTTGAAATGATAAAGATGCTGCACAGATCTTTTCTCTGATAGAACAGGTGAGCTCACTCAAGGCAATTGACGGAACAGCACAGGTCAACACTTCAGGTTCCATTTAATCAGAACCCAGCCTAGAGGGTCAATCCTGTGGCAGCTGCGGATCCAGTCTCTACTAAGGCTGTAAGAGTCAGAGTAGTCTCCGGCCTTTCAGTAGGGAAACTGTCAGCAGTTTTAGAAGCAGATGTGTATCTGCTAATAACCATGGTCAACCCTTAAAATTAATTCTGAAGGCTTCTAGTTCATATTTGGTAACTCTAAAGCACTGAACTCCTGTCAAGGACATTATACTTAATGTGTGTCTCCATTTTTTAAAAAATATTTCTTAAAACATTTTGTGTAGTTTTAATAAATTTTATTTTTTTGAATAAAAATGTTGGCCATATCATGTGCTGGATAATTGAAAACCTTGACCTATATTGTGAGAAAGATCATGAATGGTCTTTAAACATAAGCAAAAAGGACAATTTAGATTTTAACTACCTCAAATAGTGGCATCAAATCTCAGGACAAAAAGAGGGCTTAAGAAGGCATGTTTTACAAGCTTATTGTAATGACCTAAATGTCATAGACAACCTGATCATGTACTGCTAAAAGATGAGGAAGATCCATTTCGAGGATCTATTGTTAAATTAAATAAATGTGCTATAATTGTATATAATATGTTTCTTTTGTATATAACCAGGGCAGAAAATAAGAACATATTTAATTTGCTTGTATTTGTACAAAGACACCCTGGAAAGATAAACAAGAAGCTAACTAATAAGAGTAGAGTAATGGAGGGGGTGGGACAGAGGTGGGAACAGGACTTCTCAGAGTTCACATGTTATATAACAGACAGAGTGCATTCAAAAAGAGAATGAGGGAGGAGGGCAAGAAGGGAACTGCCACAGCGGACAGAGCATGGCCCTTTAATGTTGTAGTTTAGAGGTGAAATGTGAAATGAGCTAGGTTTCAAATAAGTTTCATCCAACTGTGGGTAAACAGGAATCTGGACCCAGAGTATCTTTCAGGTCTCCACAGTCATTCAGTGCAATGATTTAACACTTCCTCAGAGAACTTACTGGAGGTGATTCTTGGAATATGGTGGGCTTGAGATCCTCCATTCACACTACCCTTTCTGGAACTTTATAAAAGGGAACCTGTTAGAGGAAACTTGGAAAAGTCTTTGAGGCTACTAATACCCTATAATGCTGAAGAAGAACTAAGGTGTTGTTTTTCCTTTAAGTTGGGTTGAAACAGATTTTTTTTTCTTCTTCAAAACTCAGTTGTAGAAGCATATGGATTGTTTTACTCAGTTTTTTTGCTGCTGTGACTAAAGGATCTGACCAGAACAACTGTAGAGGAGGAAAAGTTTATTTGAGGGCTCACAATTTCAGAGACCTTAGTCCATAGAAGTCCAGCTCCATTCCTCAGGGCTCAAGGTGAGGCTGAACATTATGACCGGAGAGTGTGGCAGAAGGAGGCAGCTCACATCATGGTGACCAGGAAGTAGAGAGAGTCTACTCACCAGATACAAATATATACCCAAAGCCATGCCCTAATTCCCACCTTCTCCAGCCCTATCCTATACTTCAGTTGCCACTCAGTTAATCCCTATTAAGGGATTAAACCACTGATTGGGTTAGGACTCTTACAACCCAATTATTTTTCCTCTGCACTGTTTCGCACATGAACTTTTGGGGGACATCTCACAGTCAAACCATAACATGAATGCTCTTGAAAAAGACTGCCTTGTTCACTTGCTGTATATGGCTTCTTATGAACTGCTTGATTGTACTGTTCCCTGAAGTTTAAGGGCCTGGTTTTAACCTCAAGCCAGGATCCAGTACAGGAAGCCAAGTTCACATGAGGAAGGGGACTAGCTCCCCATGATCTGAACAGGATGTCAGGCAGAGGTCCCCTAAATCTTGATCTGGCACTGTGTGAGAGGAGGTATTTCAGAGAGGAGTCTACAGAGAGGAAGGGTCACATGAAGAGCTAACCTGCAGTCCACTTAAAATGGCAGGCAGTTCCTTTCTCTTCTCTGCTGCCTGGAACCCTCTGAGTGCTGCAGTTGCTGGAATAACAGGCTTCTGGTTCTGTTTCACTCTCTGCCCTAGGACCTACGTCTGATAAATGCTTCTAGACTGTTCTGTCCAATATGGTAACCTTTAGTTACATATGATCATTTAAATTCAAAGTAGTTGAAATTAAACAGCTCACTAGCTGCAACTAGCCACATTTCAAATACTCAATAATAACCATTTGTGACTTGTGGTTACTGAATTGGATAGCACAGATATAGAACATTTCAACCTTCACAAAATGTTCTATTGGATGCTGCTGCTTGACAACATGTATCTAGAAATCACTGTGGACAGATGGATCTACTGATGAGAAGCTTCTGGTTGGGTAAACACAAGCAAGAGCCCCTGTAATTTATCTTCCCCCAAAGCTCCCCAGATGGTAGTCTTTCCAATCTTGCTCCATTGCTTAAATGGGGAAAACCAGAGTTTCCCTCAGTATCCAGTAATGCCTTCTAGGATATTGATATTCAGAGTCTGGTCTGTGAAGCTGGTATAGAAACAGAAATTTAACAGTGCCATGATGACTAAGCATGCACTCAGGGGACTTGTCTTGTTGAAGAGGGTCTAGACCAATTCAGGGTCAAAAACTCATGTGGTTGATTCCATAGATGAAAGAGATAAACTAGCACATCCAGTAGAGTTAAACTACACAGGGTAATATTTTAAAGTTAGCATTTAGATTTAAACTCAAAATTATATAGAATCTGAAATCTGTGACTCTCATTAAGACAATTTAAATTCAATTATAATGTTATAAGATGCATTATTGTGACTTGCTATTGATAAGGACAAAGAATAAGGATCTTTTCCTTGGATATGGATAAAATATGAATAATGATAGAAGTGAAATTTGGCAAAGTATTGTCACTTGTTTTATTTTGGATAAGAGTTGAGAATGGATATTCTGAACTTGATAAAATACCTTTAAAATGTCTTATTCTATCCTGCCAATAGACCTCTATCTTGTTTCCCTACTAGCAGTATTATTAAAAGAAAACATAGAAACTGTTTTGATAGTCATCATCACATGTGAGGAGCATCATCATTGTCAATTCATATTTTTGTGGGGTATATCAGGGATTGAACTTGGGGGCACTTGACCATTGAGCCACATCCCCAGCCCTATTTTTTGTATTTTATTTAGAGACAGGGTCTCACTGACTTGCTTAGCACCTGACTTTTGCTGAGGCTGGCTTTGAACTTATCATCTTCCAGCCTCAGCCTCCTGAGCCACTGGGATTGTAGGCATGCAACACCGTGCTCAGCGCCAAGTCATTTTGATTTAGATAAGTCAACAAGAAATAAGTTCTTCTGTAACACTAAAAACTTTAAATTTTGATGTACATATTTGTTCAAAATGTCTATGTAGCGCTGCTATTTAATTCACAACTTTTTATTTTAAGCACAGAATGAATAAAGGCAGCAAATGTAATAAGGATTCACTATATTTATCTTTTGTATGCACACTTTGAATGACGTGCATGATTTGGTGATTTATTTTTTCTTATATTTGTTTTCATTGCATGTATTGAAATTTACTTTTATGTCTATTGAATCTAATAACAAAAGATTTTGTGTTTGTAATGAAATGTTTTTGCTTTATTTTCTTTATTTTTAGTAACTCATTTATATTGTATGTTATAGTGTGAATACAGTTTGTCATTCTGAAACTCATATTGGATTTTAATATCCATTGCAAGGTATTAAGAGAATGGAAATTTAATCTGACTGTATTGTGTGGAGGTGGGGCCTTTGAAAGGTGATTAGGATTAGATAAAGTCATTAGGGTGGGCTGCTATGATTGAATATTGGTGACTTTATGAGAAAGATCCGGAACACACACACACACACACACACACACACACACACACACTCTTATACATATGCCTTGATCTTGGACTTTCCCGGCCTCCAGAAGTGTGAAAAATACATTTCTTCTATATAAGTTACCCAGATTGTGAATTTTTTGTTATAGTAGCACAGACTAAGATGGTAATATATTTCCTTTTGCGTAAGTTTTGGATGGGTTGAATTCTTTAGAGAAGAAAACTTCAGAATGAATTTAAAAAAACATTTTACTTATGTTATACATAGGAAATCCACCGTCCTTCTAGGTGACCAGAAAAGGTCGAAAAGTTCTTGTAGGTGCCAGATAGTCATGTAGTGTGGACCCCATGTCCCTTTTTATGTGGGAGTTTGTCCAGCTGTAGTTTTAGAGGAGAATAAAAAATTGATTTTATACTAAAGAAAATGAACAAACTTGGGTCTCAAAAGACATTATATCTTTTTGTGATTCTTCCTGGGAACATTATTCTAGAGTTGGGGAAAACAAGAGAGTTAGGTGGAGAATAAGTCCCTCAGACTGTGTCTCGCCAATAAAACAGGCTTCCAAACACCACGCCTGTGGTGGCAGTGGCTGATCTGCAGCTTCCTGGGACCACATTTCCCGCCTGCTGTTCACCCACGAAGGAACTGATGCTGACAGACCCATTAGCAGTCAGGCCCACTTGGGAAGCTTCAGGGTATTCCACCCACACTAACTCCCTTTTGGGGAGCAGGAAGGCCTCTGAGGCCCATATACCCCCATTCCTCACCCATATCAACTCTCCAGATCCAACAGCAACTTAATTTGCATTTGCTGTCAGTGTTCAGGCCATGTGCCTGTGGATAAACACTGCATATTTGACCATCCTTCCATCCTCTGATGTTTCCTCCAGCTTCCATATGTTCTTGGGACATTAGAAGACAGATGAGAGTAAGAGTTGAAAATATTGGCAATATATTTTAACCATTATATAATAAAAATCTAGCATAAGTTGAATTAGGATATTTGATTAAATCTGATGTGTACAGGAATATGTTCTTTGAATGCAACTGTACAGGAAACACACACACTGTTGGAAAAAAATGTGCTTGTTTCCATCAGTCTTTCCTTTGTTCCTAGCTCTATAATGAGTGTATAATGGATCTTCAACCTACGGCATTAAGTTAGTGTCATTTAGGAAAGTGAATTATATCCACAAGCATAAAGCACATTAGAAATATGATTCAAAATTGTTGTGTAGCTTGATCTACAAATAGGAGCTAAAATTATAGAACTGAGCTAAAAGCAGAAATGAAGTGTACCCAATTAGAATCATACAAGTAAATAGGATTATCTTGTGTTTCCTTTTACATGGTACTTGAAGATGTGAGCCAAAGGCTGTTACTGGTGAACTGCTAACTTAAAATGACTTAGTGTATGAGTCAGGGTTCTCCAGAGGAACAAAACTTGGTATATTGGCTATACAGTCATGAACTGAATAGGCCCATAATAGTCATCTGTAGTCTGGAGAGCCAGAGGAACCAGTAGTTGTTCAGTCCAAGAAGGCAGAGCCTCAAGACAAGAGGGACCAATGATGCAGCCCTGAGACTGAAGACCTGGGATCTTCCTGGAGAATTGCAGCAGGTCACAGTCTACTTTAGAGGAGTGAAGTCACTGGACTCCAGTGTCCTCGTATGACACAGTAGTAATAGAGGCACATTGATCCAAAAAAAAAAAAAACAAAACAAAAACACAAAAGTAAGCGAGAACTATGTTTTCTGTTCATTGAAACAACTGAACTTTTTCTTTCTGAGTTTGCCAATATTAGATGGTGGGCAAGAGAATGAATGCCTTTAATGTTGTAGTTGTTGGGTGAGTGTGAGAGAGATTCTTTTTTTCTTTTTTTCTTTCTTCTTCTTCTCTTCCTCTGCCTCCTCCTTCTCTTCCTCTTCCTTCTTTTTCTTTTTCTTTAAAAACAGGATGGGATTGTTCCTCACGTGTTTGGGGGAGTTTATTTGAGCCCTGACCACCCTTCACTCTCTTCTCAGGGTATAATTAAAAGAGTAGGTCCCTGTACAAAGACAGGACCATCTGTAGGTGATGTGACAATGACCTCTGAACAGGAGGTGACCTAACAGAAACATCAGGGAACTGAAAGCAAGTGACACTTTGCCATATTACCTCTTTTTCAGAAAGGCACTGAGAATAGAATGTAAGTTTTTGTAAATTTTCATCATTTATGTTCTTTTGTGGGTGCGTATGCCTTAATACCCTGGGATCTGCAAAAAGCAAATATTAGATGAATGCTTTTCACTTGTGTACTAGAAATAGAGATACTTCAAGGTTACTATCCTCCAGTAGATGCAGAGAACACAGGCAGGGACAGACCCAAACACTGATTTTGGTGCTTTGTTGGAACTTAGCAATTCTCTCAGGATCCTTCCCAATCCCCTGCAGTTCTTTATACCACCTTTACCGAAGGCATCCTACTGATTCCTGTAATCAAGGCAGTTGGCCTCTCGGGAGGACTCTCCTCACAGGATTCATTTGTTTGTGTTCTTCCCATAGACTGTCTGCAAAATAATGTGTAGCCATTAGGTGGCGCTGTCTAACATGTAATGTACTCAACAAACTCGAACTGATTTCAATTTAGTATTTTAAAAATCACCCAGTCAATATTGCAAGACATTAAATTTGTAAATTTTGGAAAATTTGTTTTTATACATAGATAAGAAATTCAGATAGAATGACTGGGAAATCTTCAGTTTTAATTTTTTAAGTAAACAGAATTTCAAAGTTTATTTTACTTGCTGGAGAGATCACAAAAATATCTTCTAAGCTGGCATTCAGTGTTTACCTTGATTTATTTCAAACTTACATTTTCAAAATTATGTCTTCTGCCATGTGTTTTTAGTACCCCCCCCACCTCAATCAAATTGTACAATTTTCCATTCATTGCATATTCATATTTGTTGTGTTCTTTCATTTACTAGGAATGTCCTTCCTTCATCCCTTCATTTCATCTGTTCAAAATCTATTTAATCCTCTAGATAACACTAAGTTCTCTATGAGATCTTCCTTAATCTTCTCAGATAGAAGCACTTATTCCTATTCCAATTTATTGTGTTTCTTCTGTAGAATTTAGTAAACATTAGCTCAACTAATATTTATTCTTGTTTTACCATGAAAGCAAGTACCATTATAGTACCATGATACTATAATATCATAACCAAAGAGCCTAGAACAGTGCTGAGAATAAAAGTTGGTAAATGTTAATCTTAGTAAAGCAAATGAACAAATGATATAAAATTGATAAAGAAGATTTGGTTCTAGTTGACTTTTGAAGCAGTGCTAATTTACTAGGTACTGGAAATGGACTGTACAATAATAATTAAAGAGTAATGATGAATGACGATGAATGACAGTATATCAATGTATGAAGAAATGCATCCTACACAGTGCTGTAGGGAGCCAATCAGTACAATTGATTTATTTGCCATGATAATTGGTGACATGAGAAAGTAAACAGCTCATCAATGAAGCAGTATCTCTCTTTTAGGGCTTGTTGCTTTTTAGCCTTGCTGTTTTGCTTAAGTAAGAAAACAATTAGAAATACAATATATCCTGTCTGTATTTGATTCAGGGAAATTGTTTCACTTTATTTACCATATTGGTGATGATAATCATCACCAAGAGAGTGCTTTTGAGGGCAGGATGGAAAGTCTATCAAGGAAAATGTAAAGGGGATAGAAGTTGAATTCATCCTTTCCTATCACTCTTGGTTCTTGTGATCAGTACTGCAACCTTGTTTGCCACCTTACTCATTGTGTGGAAATTACCTCAATCACAACCCTCAGAAGTGTCTGGCCCAGAAGCTGGTTAGCTGTCCCAGCAAGCAGAGAGTCTACAAATATTGACAGCTCCAAATGCTCCAGAACTAACTGTCCATGCTTACTGGGACTTGTCCCCTAGAATCTGGTACAGTCTATTATTTTAATTATAAAAGTTGGAGGAAACCATTTGCAGATATTGGAGCAGTTTTACAAAGTTATGCAGAAAATTTAACTTATTATGCATGCTTTTGACATTATTCTCACCTTATTTTTATGCTCTTCTATCTTAAAGATGTTCCTTAAAAAATAATCTAGGGCTGGGGAGATAGCTCAGTTGGTAGAGTGCCCTGAGTTCAATCCCCAGTAACTCAAAAAAAAAAAAAAAAAAAAACCAAACCAAACCAAACCAAACCAAAACAAACAAACAAAATAAAACAATAATCTAAAGCAACCTTAAAAAAAACAGGGAGATTTCTAATGTGTGGTGATGACCAACCAGTGACACCTAATTCATCCTCTGAACTTCCTGTTGTGATACTCTTGGAACTACATGGAGATGCAGGGGTATAGTGTCATGGAAAGCACAGAACTAATTTTCTGATTGAGTAACATGGAGGGGAATGACCTCTAACTGTCATGTGGATGATCAAGGGCCTTGATCTGTGCATCCCCAACAAGGAAATAGTAGGAAAAGGTGACCACTTATCCCTAGCTGTGTCTTCTCCATGCTGTGCCACAGTTGCTTTCTAATGGGGCTAAAGCTACTCCCTTGTCCCTAAACAGAACCTTGAGAGAATTTATAGAATGTACATAAACTATTAGCCTAGGGCCTTTAAGCCTCTATCTGAGCACAGACAATAATGGTTAGTGAAACAGAGTCTCTTTCCAGGCTGATTTAAAAGAAAGTGGGTCTAAGAAGTTGTTCCACATTTCCTGTGCTCCTTAGAGGATTTTGTAAGGGGATTAGTGAAGAGTTTTCTTTGAACTGTAAGAATGGTATACATTCCTCTTCCAGTCTGGGGTAAAGGGTGGGATTTGCTACTTCTAACTCCACACCTAGAAAGGGAGCTTTCAGGGGCCACTCAGGGAGTTTGAAATACCCAAAGACAGATAGAATGTTGTCACATGCCTATCTGAGAAAGGTAATGCAATTATGGGCCAAGATATCAGAGGTATCTATACGAATTTGTGACTTTAATATACATGCAGTTGGAGAGAAATATAGATGTGTAAGTATATATATGTGTATTTCCTACCATTGTTTTTCTTCAGAGTTGGTCTAGAACCGATGATATTCCAGTATCAATGAATACAGCTAGGACCCAGCTCTTGATTTCTAAATACTATTATCTATTACCAAAGAAATAGAGATTTTTGAAGATATCATTGGTTCTGAGTGTAAGGCAGAAAAAGTAAAAAAAAAGAGCCTGGAATTTCTTATGGCACCAAAAGTAAAAAATGAAGTGTTAAAAAGAAAAGATAAGAATGTGTGAAAAGGATTTCCAAATGGCCAAATCTGGGACACTCTGAACAACAAAATGTACGATGGTGGTAAAGAATTATAACCCATACAATAAAATACACACTTAGGAAATCATATTTATATAAAAAATTAATGAGGTAGTAATAAAGCTTTTCATTTCTGTAGAAATTTAGAAATAGTGACTTAAGAGGAATGATGGAAATGGAAAATCACTGTTAGGCACGCATCAAAGTAATGATTGTTGCAGACTATAAAATCATTGATGAAGGCTAAAATTAGGGGGTAAAAGTATGATAAAAAGAGGATCTTTGCATAGGTTCAAAGTATCTCTCCAGAAGATACTCATTTATTGCAATGTAGAAAGTAGTGAGTTTATAGAGGAGTAAACTAGCAGGCACCCCCTTGGCCAAATGGTCAACATGTGATGTTGTGCCTCCTGACATGATGCACTAAAGCCATAAGATCATTTCTGTGGTCTTCTTGTCAAAAAATGGATACATTCAATCTAATCATAAGAAAACATCAGACAATCCTGAATTGAATAATTTTCTAATTACAGGCAGTCCTGCCTAGAAATTTTAAAGTTATGAAAGAAAAAGATAAACTGAAGAGCTGCCACCTATTGAAGAAGTCTGAGGCAATAAGACAACTAAATGCAATGCTGGTTCTTGCAAACGATCCTAGTGTAGTAAAGGACAATTGGCAAACTTCTAATAAGGGTCTGTGGATTAATTAACCATAGCCTGGTTTCAATAACTGAACTTGTTAAGTGTTAATGTTAGCATTAAGGGATGAAAATGCAATCTCTAACCATTTTAGCGAGTTTTTTAAAGTCTGAGAGTATTTCAATATAAAACGTAAAAAAAAAAAAAAAAAAGAAAAAAATTCCCAGGAATAGAGTGGAAAGATAAGTCACAGAGTTGGAGAAGATATTTTACAATATATATGTTTGATGTGACTAGCATCTACAATATACAAAGAGCTTATACAAATGCATGTGAAAAAGGCAGGCAACCCAATTGAAAAATAGGAAAGTCCTTGAACAGATACTTCACAGAAGAGGATATTCAAATGGAAATACTGCTATATGCCTATAAGAATAGATTAATTAAAAATAAATTAATAATAATAAAAGATAGGATTTGGAGCAACTAGAACTCTCATGTACTGCTTAAAAAGTGTTTGGTGGAAGCTGTCAAAGTGTATATACACATAAGTTATGATTCACTCATGATTATGGTTCCAAAATGGAAACAGTAGAAATGTATATCAATAGAAGGGGTAAATAGATTTTACTATATTCAAACAATGGAAATACTATTCAGCAATGAGAATTAACATGTTCTGGATACTTACAACATAAATGGATTATAAAAAACATAATCTTGAACAAAGGAAATTAGACAAAAGTGTACATATGACATAAGTTCATTTATAAAGTTCAAAATGTAAAACTGATCAGTGATGACATGACTCAGAGTACAAATCTCCCTAGGGAAGGATTAATAGTTGGAAGGCTCCCAAGGGAGGTGTCTGGGGTGCTGATAACTTTAAAATTTTTCATCTCATTGATGGATGCATGGGTATGTATACTAAAAATCCATGAAGTTGCACGTTTAAGATTTGTAAACTTTTCTCTAGTGAAATCACATTTCAATTTAGAAGTTTGCATTAATCAGGAAAAAACAAAACACCAAAGTAAAGGGGATAATGTGGGATTGTTGCCTCCTTAGTACATCATGGACACGCTTGTTCGTGCAGGTTTTATACCACACACACGCGCACACACACACACAGAAAGTGTGTGTCTCTGGGTGCACATAAAAAGACGTGTACAGAATCAGACTGTGCAGGAATTAACATAGCTTATAGTAGAGGATCTGACATTAAGAATAGGTCCTGTTGGGTCTCCCAGGAAACACCTAGTGGGGCTGTGCTCATCCATGTTCAGTCAAAGACCTGAGAGGAGGAAGCTGCCAGAGCTGGGGACACTGAGTAGGAACAAAGGGGAGACTGTCTCTGTTTGGCAATCGGCAGATCTCTTCAAGGTTTCTCCCTGTCCAAAGATGTGTAAACAAGGGGGAACAAATGCCAAACAGAGCGTTTTAAAAGTCCCTTGTAATATAAAAGAGATCTGCTGCTACAAGAAATGTAATAATAATAATAATAATAATAATAATAATAATAACAATAAATGAGTGAAAGGTCAACATGGTAAAAGAAGAACATTTAGAATGCACCTGCTTTGAGTTTTTTAAAAAACAGGATATCTATGGAAGAGTATTTGAAAGGGGAGTTGATCGAGATTTTAAAAAAAGAAAGAAATACCAATGCTAAGAAAAGAAACCACAGAAATTAAACTCCATTCAAAATTAAAATCCACACTGAAAATAGTGTGAAATGTTTTATATAATGAAGTGGGGGGAGAGAAAATAATAAGAAAGAAAATGATAGATTTTGGAGAAAGGAATATGAAGCTACGAATAATTGGTACTCTTGAGAATGAGAGTAAATGAATAGAGTAGAAACTATAATTAAGTGTATAATCAAAGACATGGAAAGAAGAGTTGCTGGATCTAAACAAAAAAATGCCCAAGACTCTGGGCATTTTTTGTTCTGGGAAAAAATGAAGAGGATAAGGAGGCTTAGGCATATGCTAGCAAAAATGCGAATTTCCAGTATAAAAATAATTTAAGGATTTTGAATAAGCAGTTTACTTGACAGGGTACAAAAATCAAATTGGTCCTTAAGGTACCACAGTCAGAACACAGATGTACATATAGAGGAAAGCCCAAGTAATTGTTGTAAGTGGGTGCCCAAATGAAACATAAGAATAAAAAGAGAAGACAGAATGAAAAATACATCAGGAATATTTTAAGTGGGTATTCTTAGATTATACTGACAAGGATCAGGAAATAAAACAATATTAAACTAATATTCATAGTACTATTGGATTTGTAATTTCAAAAAATATAAGATCAAATAGGATTTAAAAAAAACACGTTATTATATCCATTAAAAACTAACTTTATATTGTTCAAATCACTGAATAAAACAAAGAGAATGACTGAACTCACTAAGTATATGTATATATAAGACTGAAAGTCAATTCAGCAGAATGCTAATAGAGGTTATCTCTACTTACTAAGATTAGGGTCGATTTATATATTCTTTCTTGTGTTTTCGCATTTTATAAACAGAAAAAAGATATTAAAGATGAAAATCAATAAAAATAAAAGCAACTAATGTTTTCTGTTCATAGAATGAAAAAAGCAGAATCAGGCTACTGTTGAAATATTCAGCTAGATTTGTTTTCTTACTGCACCTGTGAGTAATTATGGTCATCAAATACAAGCAAAGCAGGAAAATCTCTGAACCCATTTCAAGGTTCTAATAATATTGACAATGCTTCAAGTCTGTATCTTGTTTATGAAGCTGTAAAATCCTTTTTGGGCCATTAGAGCTGTCTTATGTAATGCTAACAGATGTATCATTCTCCACCTTTACAAAGCTAGACCCATTATCTTGAATAGAGTATCATTAGTGATCAGTCTCTTAACTTTGTATTGGATTGTGAGAGCGATATGTAAGAGATTCAGGTAAAGATAGACTCTAATGGTCAGACATTTAATTCCAAACTTAAATTTAACCTCTTTGGGAGCTGAGAAAAACAAAAACAAACACAAACCATCACAACTACCACAACACAGATAAAAGGCCTATTTGGTGTCTTTCCCTGAGTCCACACAGTACCAGCTGTCTCGATTTTACTACACAGTAGATAAGAGAAAAGGAAAGTCAACCCACGTATGTGTGCCCTAATGTGAGAGAAGGTTTGCTGCAAGACCTAGAGAAGTGCAGGTCTAAGGCACCCATACCTGGGCCATCCTAAGATGGGGACAACTGTCCAACTCCATTTTAGTGTAGCCAGCCTCAGTATGAGAAAAAAGACAAAAACAATTCCAAAGAATTCTAAGAGAACAAATACAAATAATCTCTCCATTTCGAGGAAGCTAGAGTATTAACTTTTCCCTTTTCACCAAGAGCTCTCTTCTGGCTCAACAGAGCTTTAGACTTGACCCTTTCCTTAAATATTCCATGCTCTAAAGTCTATGAATTTAACAAAATAAAGAACCCAGATAAACAGTAAACCCAGATAAACTGTAGAGAAGTAACTCAGTGCTACCATGAACCTGAGTTTGGCAGCATGGGGAATCCAGGTGTGACGACTTTCCTCCATCAAGCTGAACGAAGACACACTTTAACCTTCCAAGTTAAACATGGTTTAATGTTCACATACTTCCTCCTTGCTTTAGGAACAGTGTCCTACTTCAGGTCCCCACCCTCCTAGCCCACAATATCATGGACTAACAGAAGCAACAATCAGTGGGCCTCAGGCAACATGGACTAAAGGGGAGGAATTTGAAGTTGTATTTGGTTGGAGAATTCTGAAAGATGGTCATTGCCTTTACCTCTGTTTCGAACTCCAATATATCTGCCTTGGTTGAGTCATATGGTTATGAAACTGATAAGTTTCAAGAATGGCTTGGGCTATGTAGGAATTCTGGGGAGCAGAATTGTTGGGAATTCTCTTCTTTGTGGACTTGGACAGAACTTGAGAGATGACACTATCAGATCCCTGTAGAAAAGATCAGGAGGCAGAGGCTCTTGGGAAGAACTTGGCCTGAAGAGATCTATGTCCGCCATGCTTTGCCCAAAGTGGTAGAAGCAGGAGAAACATTAGGGTTGTATAAACATATCAGATATTCTGAGTTCCAATTGGCCAAGAGTGAGTTGAGTATGAGTGAACTGAGTCTGTCCAATTAGGAGACTGGGAGATGGTCAGGCACAAACTCCAAAGAGTTATCATCATTGACAACAACAAAATGACAATTTATCTAAAGGACTTGCCACAGAAAGGTGAGTAGTCAATATAAATAAAACACTTGCTTGGCAAAAGACAGTTATAGGAAGAGATAGAAGATAAGTTATCATTCTCTAACTAATGAATTCAGTGACTGATTTGAAGGATAGGAAGGTCACTTTTGAGTCAGAAATTTGTGGGAAAAATAGCAAAATTGGAAATCAGTCAGGAAAATATATGGTCGCTTTCATAAGACTCACTGTGTTTATTATAGGAATTCTAGAAGGAGAAAGAGGAATGGCAGAAGGAGAGTAAATAATCAAATAGCAGCAGGAAATGCCCTTGATTTGGAGATTTAAAGCTAAATCTGCACTCTGAAGAGCTTACCATGTTCCAGTAGATTGCCAAAACAGACACATTGTGCCATAGTAAAAATTCTTGAGTGCCATCCAAAAATTGGATACAGCTTGAAGAAATTGTTAGGTGCTTTTTCTCAGCAGGTCTGGGCTTGAGTTTCTATTGACCGAACTATTCTACAAGTTTGTAGTGGCAGAGGTTAACATGTATATTTTTGTCTGGTAGAGAAGAAAATTTCTGTTTGGTGGAACAGATAACCCCAAAGGAAGCAGCTCATGGCCCTCAAGACATTAAATCATTTTGTATCTAAGCAATTAAATCATTTTGTATCCAGCAATTTTGTCTTAATATTCTTTTATTAAAGTACTTGTATATACCTACCTTCTGGAATCCTCTTTAAATCTATTTAAAAGCATTTTACTGGTGTCTTTATTATTTAATGGGCTAAAGGAAACACTGATGAATGTTCATTTTATAGAGCAAGAGAATCATGGTTTTACCTTTTTGAAAATGATTTTTGTAATGACTTTGGAGAATATCCACTAAATGCCCCAGTGCACTCACCTGAGGAAACTGCATTTGGAGCTGTGGGCCTCATAGGATTCAAATGCTCAAGCATGTCTTTTCCTGCCCCCTGGAGTAAATCCCAAGCAGCAACAGAAGTTTAACTTTGCAGATGCTCTGTTTTCTTTTTTCCCCTCTGTATTGATTTTGTTGTGCTTTTGCTTTTTCTGTTTCCTGAATGGTCAATAAAGTCATTCCCAGCGGTGGCAGCAATAGTTGGGAATTTGGTTTTATGGTCTGACCATTGGTGATTTCTGTCAAATGGATGATGGAAATCCAGTCTCTGAAAGGTGAGAAATGACAGCATTTGATTTGTTAATCTTTGACTTTTCAACTACTTGTAAATTCAAATCAATTGAAAACTATTTTCTGACTATTGGGAAGGGCCACAGCTCTTGAAGTCCACACTAGCAAGTTGTTATGATTCTGGGTTTGCTTTTGATCTGCAGTTGGAGTTGTACGAGTGACCTAAAGCTATGTGCTTGCAATTCAGAGAAGCCTTTGCCTCTCCTGTGTGAATGTGAAATACTTTCTTACTTCTGGAAAGTCTTACTGTTAGATACAATGTCTATGAAATTAAAGGAGTTCTACTCTGACCAGGTTTTAGAGATAAAGAAGTGCTTATATAAATCAAAAAAATAAGGAATCTAATCTTTTATGCTTTAAATGTACTAGATTTTTGAGGAAAAAAGATTTTCTTGCAGAAATTACTATTTAGAAACATTTTAGGAATCCAAGCTCACATAATTAAGATGAGTCTTTGCACAAAATAGAGTGGATTAATAATTTTTTTTTGATCAATTAATTTTTGAAGTAATAACAAATATTGTTTAAAAAATATAATTTGAATTTTTTCTCATGAGATAAGATAATACCCTAAATCTATTACATTGTCTTACTGATGAAATAAACTAATATTATAGATACATAAATCTTGAAATTATAAAATTGTTAATTTTGTTATTCTTACATTTTTATATTAGTAATTATGTTTTGTAGTATGTCAGTTTGAACATAATTTCTAAATCCTTAGGTAATTTAAGACCTTGAAATTTTTCACATTACATTAATCAAAGGAAAATCTATAGATAGTGAGAAAATTTATAAGTAGTATTGATTCTGAAACATTGATTACTTAGCATAATTTTAAGTTCATAACTATTTGATTTTTATGCACTATATTCTGAGGATATTCATGTTAATGAATGCTTTATTTTATAACTGAATGGGCTTTTGTTTTGTTTTTTGTTTACCAAGGAAAAAGGAGAGTGATTTGTATGAAATTGAAATGTTATTTTATTCTAGAATATAGATAGCATAGTTAATGACAAAATCTGAATATGTGTAGAAAGTTATAGAGTCTTATGAGCAAAATGAATTTTATTTACTTTAAATTAGAATAACAGAATCTGAAAAGGAACTATGAAAAATGTAAAAATTTTGGTAAATTTTGTTTAAAATTTAGATTTTTTTAACCAGATAATGTAGGAAACAAAAGGAATTTGTGAATCTTTTTCTGTCACATATCACTAATGAGAAACTAGAATTTAAAATTTTCTCCATTAAAGTGATAAATTAATCTTAGAATTTGAATAAAGTACATATGATGTTATTATGTACCTCCTGTAAAATCTACATATCTCAGCAGAATAATTTTATCTGCTTTGTGTTACTTTCATACTTTCCTTGTTATTTTTTAGAGAGCAAAAGAAAAGCAAAACAAAAAAACAACAACCCCCAAACAAACAAAAAAAACCCAAATCACCAAAATCCTTCAGAAACCAACCAACTAAACAAAACACATACATACACACACACTGAAACCCAAATCTCCCAAACAAAAAACCCACAAGTTTCCTTATTTGTAAAAGAGCTATAGTTCCTTACAATCATTTTACCTTGTTGTTATTTTGAAATATTTTTTCACTTTTATTAAATAGATAACCATGTATTATTTCTCTGCATCCAAGGTGAAATCTTAATCAAGTTGCCAAATCTCCTTCAATAACTCTTGATTTTGTCTTCCCAAATTCAAACCCTAAAATTATATTTAATAAAAGAGTGTATCTTTTATACCTAACACTCTCTATGTGAGTTCTCAGAGGGCCTCTGAAAAATTCACAAGGATTTATTATTTCACCTTATGAAGAGGAATACTAGAAATAAATGTTTGGAATGCTCCATATTTCATAATTAGCTTAATAATGGTTATAAGATTTATATGGGAGGAATTGTCAAATTAAAAAAAACATGCTTAATCTTTCCTTGTTAAGTTTGCATTGGTAAAATGTAATGAATATTTCAGAAACCATACATTTTATGGGAAGGTTCTGGAGATTTATCAGTGCTCTCATTAGTCTTATCATCAGAGAAAACATTGATCACACCTTCATGAAATATCTATGCTCTGTACTCCAACAGAGGGTATTATTTTATTTCATTTTGATAGCATTGGTCACTGTAATAAACTGACTACAGTCATTGTTTCTTTATTAAACAACTTTCAGCTTACCTTAGATATTTACATAAAGACTCTTTGCTATGCTATAAATTAGCATAATGTATTTTTGGACACTCATGAGATGGACTGTATCAGGTGCTCTATTGTTGACACTTTCAAAGAACAGACACTGGGATATTTACTTTTGAGTTCCCATTCCTTAGACAACTTTTAGATTTTACCAAAGGATTGAATTAGGATTTCTAATGTACTCTTTTCAGTGCTGAAGCAAATGAAGGCAGAGGGCAGACTCTTGAGCTAAAGAAAAAGTGTGAATTATAGTCATATATTTCTTTTTTCTTTTAAATGTTTTAGTTGTTGATGGACCCTTATTTATTTATATGTGGTGCTGAGACTGGAACCCAGAGTCTCATGTATGCTAGGGAAGCACTCCACCACTGACTTATGACCCCAGCTCAGTCATGTTTCTTAATGAAGGAAATATGTTCTGAGAAATATGTCCTTAGGTGATTTCATCATTGTGTGAACATCAGAGTACACAAATTAATTGGTCAACAAAGTCACTAGGCAAAATAATCTGATGGGACCACTGTTGAATATGTGGTCATTGTTGACCAAAGTGGTTATACGGCTCATGACTGTACATATGACCAAATGAATTGATAAGAGAAATTAATATGGTTATTAATTTGAAATGTTGTTTTTAGTGTGCTGTTTGTTAATGGGTGTAGGAGGAAAACTCTTCTTCAGCTTGTATTACTAGCTCTAAAGTTATTTGATTAAATGTTTACTAAATATTTACTAAATAAATTCTTTAAATTATTAAATTTTAAAACTGATAGGGTATTTTAATAGTACCCAATTCTCATTGACTCTTCAGAATTCAGAAATACCTCTATCAAGTGTTCTTCCTTCAACAGCAATGAATCTATTTACATAAGTTGAGTAAAAATCTGTCTTCACTTTTACTAGAATGTTGTTGGACAAATTGAATGTGCAAAAGATTCCATACCTGGAGTGTCATTTCTGAGAATAAGTTTCACTTGGTCAAGTACGATAAGTACATCATTAGCAAGCAAGATTTGGCTTATGCTATTCATTTTGTGTTACTTCTCAGAAAATCACTTGTTAAAAACATCAATCAAATGAGAAATGAACAAAATCAGACACTAAAATAAGGAAAGACAAAGAAGAGAGAAAACGATGACAGTCAGTTTAAATTATCTATTAGATAGAAAATGATAGGTTGTTTGGAAATGCATAACGTTTAACTGAGGCCCCTGAAATTTGGAGAACCTATCACAAGGAAAACTCTAAAGATAACCCACAATAAAAAGTACTACAATGTGACAAACTATCTCAGTAAAGATTAGAATTGAGTAGAGCAAAACATTCTAACAGTTTTATCAGGGGTTATGTGTGTGTAGGTGTAGAGAATATATGAAGGGATCTAAAAGGATTACTGGGATGAGGGGGAAGGACAGGGAATAGAACATTTGTAGAGGAATGATTGCTATCTTGCTTCAAATAGAGTAGAGATAAATGCATTTGGTTATGAGAGCAGCTAAATGGAACATATTCCTTAAAGGAAGAAGCTATTCTAAATAAGGGGGGAAAGTGAAATGAATAGAAATTTGATATGATTAGAAAAAAAAACCTGGGAAAAGTAGGCAATTGAAACAAAAATTGGTAATGAGCACAAAAACGATTGGAAGAAATAAAATCAAATATATCAGTCATTTTACTAAATAAAATGCACTATAGTCCATTATTGAAGTATAGATTATCAGAGTGGGTTAAAAATCAAAATGTAGCTATATAATTTATTATGGTTTAGATATTAGGTGTCCTCCAAAAGTTCATGTGTGAGACAATACAAGATAGCTTAAAGGGGAAATGATTGGGTTATGAGAGCCTTAACATAATCAGTGCATTAATCCTCTGATAGGGATTAACTGAGTGGTAACTGTAGGCACAGGTAAGGTGTGGCTGGAGGAGGTGGATCATTCGAGGTGTGTCTTCGGGGTGTATATTTTGTCCATGGTGAGGAGAGTCTCTTTCTGTTTCCTGGTTCCTGGTCCTGAGCTGCTTTACTCCTCCATACCTTTCTGCTATGATGTTCTGCCTTACCTGGAGCCCGATGGAATTGTCCACCTATGGACTGAGACCACTGAAACCATGAGTCCCAAAATAAAAATTTTCCTTCTCTAATTGTTATTATCAGTTGTTTTGGTCTCAGAAACAACAACAAAAACTGACCAAAAAAAAAAAAAACAAAAACAAAAACAAAAACAAAAACAAAACCCAATTCTTATAAGAAATACTCTTAAAGCAAAATGAGTCACTGAACAGAAAAGAATAAACAAAGAAAGATTCAACTAATGCAGAGAAAGAAAAAAAGCCAAATTGGGAAATAAATAACAAAAAAGTGGAATTTAATGATAAAGGTTTAGTGCCTTTATCATTTATCACAGAAAATAGGAAATTATCTCATCAAAGACAATTTATGAGGAATATAAAGCTATCAAAACCTTTTATCATCAACTAATACAGGAGATGGATAAAAATATTTGAAATCCAAGTAGAAGATGGAAGTACAAACGGTTTTAGTGGAATATTTCATTATATCCATTTCAGAAAGAAAGACACAAAGAAAAAATTATAATCATAAGCATCCCTCTATCAGAGAAAATATTTTGTGTGTGACTATTATAAAAAGCATCCCTCTATCAGAGAAAATATTTTGTGTGTGACTATTATAAAATTGGTCATGTATTTGGCTACAAGGAAATTATTTAAACATGCAAAAAGTAGAAATTTAACAGACATTGTAGAAGTTACATTCTCTGTAATCCTATAAAACTAGAAAGAATTTTTTAAAAGTTGTCAGATAAAACCTCAGCAATGTGCAAATAACAACAACAAAAAAAACTCTTGGATAATCCCACTGATCAAAAAAGTAAATCAAATGGAAGCATTGCAGAGAGATCGCCTCAATTCTAAATCTAGTAGGATACAGTATAAATTGTGCTTTATTATTAAGGACCAAATAATATTTAAACAAAAAGTATAATATTGGTCCACGTACTATTAAAGACATCATGGGAACAGAATAGAAAGTCAGACAACAAACACAAATACATATAAGAATTTAGTAAAATAAAAGCTGTATTTCACAGCCATCACAACAGGATAATTTGTTCGATAATTTTTTGGGGGAAGTGCAACCAGTTATTTGTTACTAGGAAGCAAATTATCTCTCATAACTTTCAGTATACATCGAAATAATTTCTTGGGGGAAGTAAATACTTAGATGTACTGGGGGAATTTATATGTCTTAAAAAAGATAAGTGAATATCTTTAAAAATATTTGTCTATGTGAAAATTATCTAAGCAGAACTTTGAATATTGAAATGAAAATGGTCCACAAATTTGATGGATTTCAACTCCTAAACATTCAAAACTTTCATACTTCTGAATTACATGAGCAAACTAGAAAAAAGGTATTTGTGGAGAGTTCATAGGCAAGGACTTAAATTCTGTAATATGTAATTCAACTTAGAAGTCAGTAGAAGAAAGACTAATCGGACAAAGAATGTAAAGAGGCAATTCTCAAAAGGAGAAATGAAAATAATAAACAAGCATAAAATTATATTGCCTCAGTAATGAGCAAAGAAATATTTCAAAGAAAAATATCTGTGTGTGTTTATGTATGTGCACATACACAAAACAATAATTAGACATCACTTTTTAACCTATCAAATTTCCAAAGATTTTTTTTTGCTATTATTCAATGTTGATGAAGAAATCAGAAAAAAAACTTTCATGTTTTTGCTATTGACAGTATACAAAATTTCTGGGGTATAATTTAGAAATACATTTTGTGCCGGGGTCCAGCCCTAGCAGGGGTTGTAGTGGTCAAAGGTGATGGAGTAGGCGTCGGCGAAGTGGAGAACAAAACAACACAAACTCAAGGAATGGATGCTAAGTTCTCAATTTTATTTTTCCCAGCCAGCTTTTTATATATTAAAAGGTTGACAGTTACACATGTTTTTCCAGAGCAGAAAAAGATCACAAGGAAAAATAACAAAAATATCTTGTATAATCATTACTAGACCAGGCAATGAAGTATTTTAATTATTTTTAGTAATTGCTTACTCGTGATAACCTATAACTAAACAATAAGACATATTAATATTGTTTAACTAATCATAAAGGTTGAAGCAAGTTCAGCAGGGTTGAGTAAATGTCAGTTGTGTGGCTACTGCTGTGGTTAATAAGTGCTAGGCAGTTTAAGCTAACAATAATATGACATCATCTTCTACTGTGTGAACTTAACATTGAGGAACTTTTTCCTCCGGGGGATAGGTGGCCAATAATATTTACAGCATTTAGTAAATCCTAATCTTTAAGAAATAGAATATCTTGCACTCTTGTATATATGCTTTCAAACCAGATTATAACATGTCCTGATTTTACATCTAAATATCCCCTGGGAGATAAAGGAGGGTCTAAATCCAGGGGCTTAAGAGGCATCCCTCTGTAAGGATGTCGTGGCTTTCCATTAATTAAATAAGCATTGTCATAAGGTGTTTTAACTGTAGGAACTCTATTTTCTTTATTTCTTCTGTTCCTGTTAATCATTCTTGATGGGGTTGGAGTTATTTGCCTACATACTTCAGGTCATCTGAGAGTAGTCAACAGTGGATCGGCAGCTAGAATCTATTTTTGTATTTTCTCATAACATTCTTGGTTACTCAAAGTTTCATTACAACTGACTAAATCTGAAATCACTATTCCATTAGAAGTCTGTTTTTTATGTTTTAATTCTGGTTCTGTTAAGACCCCTATTTTCAGGGAAACCACATAAAATATTAATAGTAAACCTACACATGTTAAGCAAGGAAGGAAAGTCCACAACTGAATTCCCAATATGATGAGACTTTGCAAACACCTTTATTACTCAGGAGAATCCTTGTCAAGCACTGAGGGGAATTGCAGGTGGCATAACAATTTTGGTTTGTGAAATATTTAACTTAGAAGATAATAAATCAAGATATTCATAATGGACTCAATAATATCAAGTAATTTGAAATAATCCAATTTTTATTGATAAAAGATGAGTTAAATAAATGATATATACTCATATATCAGAATGTGCATGTAGTTATTTCCAATAACATTATGGGATAATATTTAGTCACATATCTCAACATTCATGATATATGATTAGGTAAAACATTGTAACACAATAAGGTATAAAGTAATTTAAAAAATATATTTAACTTTTAGAAAGAAAAAAATTGTTCCAGATGATTTTACCTCTCATTAAGACTCATTTTCTAAAGGTCAAAATTTGAAAGCAATCGGGAAAGCAGCACTCCCTTCTTGCTGTCTCTCAGTGGTCCTGCAGTCACTTGCCTGTTACTGGGCCAGGCCCGGGAAAGCCTGTCAGGTGAAGAAGGAAACCACAAAGATATATTAGGTTCTACAGACTATTCTGCAACCAGAGTTCATAGTGCACAGTGATGTAGGGGGATTTCAGCTCACCACAGAGCTGGGTGAGAAACCTTTTAGAATCAGGAAAATTCTCCAACTTTTTGGAAACTTTCCCATAGATCAGTTTTAATCACAAGGCAACCCAAGACCACTCACCCCACCCCTCCTGCCTCTCCATCCCTCCCACCTCATCCCCTTTGCAACCTAGGAAGTAATTTAGAAAACTCCTTTGCAGTCACACTGTTTGCAGGTGGAAACCTCATCATTTCCTTTGGTGATGTACAAATTATTAAGAGGTTCGTATCTATGGAAAACCAGTGGGATAGACTATGTTGCAGGACTTAGTCATATTCACCTTGAATTTCTTGAACTAACCCTGAATATTTAAAAACACTTGGAATTGACACACATGTTTTAACTACTTATTGCCTCCATCCCTCTCACTACCATACACACATTTTTAGTCACATTTTCCTTCTCTTCATGTTTATTGTTGAATCACAGGAAACTTTCACAGGTTGAATGTTTTATTCCTTTCATCAGAGACATTGCTCTTGCACATCCTTGAAAAGGGACTACGTATGCACACACATATACACACAGGCATTACACATCCATATATGTGCATTTTTTTCTACTTCTATAAAAATTTTGTGCCTTTTACAAGAATTTTAAAAATCCTATTTTTACTACTTTATATGAGTATCATAGGGGCAATAATGTTCCTAAGTGCTTCAATATTAACAACATAGGTAGTAATACATGTTAGGCTAATGAATAATGTCTTATAGGTGCATGACAATATATAACGATGGAGGGTGGTGGGGGGAAGAGAAGAATAAAGGAACTTTAGATGGTGTAGAGGAAAAAGGGGTGGGAGGGGGTGGGAACATATGATTACATGAATGGTGTGAATAGACATTGTAAAAAAATGTAATGTTCAATACTGAGATCAATGCATTAACCACTTTTGGGAAAGGCAAGTTTAACATGCTTTTGCTCCTTGTATACATATAAAAACATTTTAAAATGGAAAACTCATGAGTAGTGGAGGTTCTGTAACCAATGGCAATAATGTTTTGTACTGATTTTTTTCTTTTAGTTCACAACATTGTGAATATACTTTAAAAAATACTGTATCCATCTTGATGGCTTTGTGCTTATTATAATCTGAAAGTTAACTGACAGGCACTTTATATTAATTTTATTGATAAATGATTGATAGATTGAACCAAATCATTCATTTGAACAAAAATTTTAGAGACAATGCCTTGTGAGACTCTGTATTGAGATATCTGTATTGTAAAGGAAATCAGTATGTAGCCCAAAGACAAGAAAGGGCAGTGGCAGATATTTTGCAACATTTCTGGGAAGTTCCATGTGAATCCTCTGATTACAACTTGGCAGACAAATACCTAAACTATACCTATGATTCTTTATCTATTTTGGAGCACCAGAATACTTGTCAGCCCTATACAGATATCTTCAAATGATCATAGCTACAAATATCCTCAAGACTTAGAGGAAAGCAATGAATTACCTCTTCTTAGACTTCAGTGAAACATCACCAGTTATGTTGAAGGAAGTTAAAAGTGTCAGATTCATGGATCATTGGTTCTGAAACCAAAACCAGGCACAACTATGCAGAACTTTATTATTTGGCTATGTTCATTAAAATAATCTTCCTATTTTGACTGACCTTGCTAACATGTTTACTATTACAGGAAACTGTTACCCAGGAAGATAAAGTTGCAAAGAACTTTGTTGTTTGCTTCATGAACTTTTCCAAAACCACTGATCTGAACACTAGACTCCTCATCAGAATAAATATCCCTTTTAAGGTTAGTAGAGTGCTGGGGTTGTGGCTCAGTGATAGAACACTTGCCTAGCATGGGTGAGGCACTGGGTTTGATTCTCAGCATCACATGAAAATTAAAAAAAAAAAATAATAAAGGTTCATTGCCAACTAAAAATATGTTAAAAAAATTGGCTTAGGACCAGACTTCCTTAACAAGACTCCCATAGTGCAAGAAATAAAAACAAGAATCAATAAATGGGATAGATTCAAACTAAAAAGGTTTTTTTCTCAGCACGGGAAACAATCAATAATGTGAAAAGAGAGCCTACAGAGTGGGAGAAAATCTTTTCCACACATACTTCAGACAGAGCACTCATCTCCAAAGTTTATAAAGAACTTAAAAAACTTTACACACAAAATACAAAGAACCCAATCAATAAATGGGCTAAGGAAATGGGCAGACATTTCACAGAAGAAGACATACAGGTGATCAACAAATATATGAAAAAGTACTCATTATCCCTAGTAATTAGACAAATGCAAATTAAAACCACCCTAAGATTTCATCTAATGCCAATTAGAATGGCTATTATCAAGAACACAAGCAATAATAAGTGTTGGTGTGGATGTGGGGAAAAAGGCACACTCATACATAGCTGGTGGAGTTGCAAATTGGTGCAGTCACTCTGGAAAGCAATATGGAGATTCCTCAGAAAACTTGGAATGGACCCACCATTGGACCCACTCCTCTGTTTATACCCAAAGAACTTAAAATCAGCATATTACAGTGATGCAACCACAACAATGTTCATAGCAGCTCCATTCACAATAGCTAGATAGTGGAACCAACCTAGATGCCCTTCAGTTGAAGAATGGTTAAAGAAACTCTGGTATGTATCCACAATGGAATATTACTCAGCCATAAAGAATGATGAAATTATGGCATTTGCTGGTAAATGGATAAAGTTGGAGAATATCATGCTAAGTGAAATAGGCCAAGCCCAAAAAACCAAAGCCCGAATGTTTTCTCTAATAAGTGTATGACAATATATAACACGGGGTAGTGGCAGGGGGAAGAGAAGAATGAAGGAACTTTGGATGGTGTACAGGAAAATGGGGTAGGAGGGAGTGGGGGACAGAAAGATAGTAAATGCAACAGACAGTATTACCCTGTGTACGTGTATGATTACATGAATGGTGTGAATCTACATTGTATACAACCATAGAAATGAAAAGTTGTACCCCATTTGTGTACAATGAATCAAAATGCAGTCTGTAAAAATAAAAAAAAGATTTTAATAAAAAAACAAAAAGAAAAAAAAAGGTTAGTAGATAGCAACAAATGACTATATTTTTCAATATTCACTTTAAAACACTTGTTTTGCTGTGTCTACCTATCTTAAACTATTAGTGCAGAGACTTGGCCTATTCTATTCAAGCTCCTCTTTCTCATAAAAATCTTTCCTAAATCAGATACCCCTGAACCTTACTGGTGTCCTATTTTTACTCTCCTTCTGAGATGCTGCTAAGAATCTTCCGAGGTAGTGATTCCCTTTACTTCAAGGAGCAATAAACTCAACTCTGCTTTCTCAAAAAAGAATATTTTGAGGACATTTTCAGGCAGCCAGTATGTGACCATCTAGAGGAAGGAAATTATGGACTTGGATTGACTTATTAAAGTTATTTAACTAAGGAGTTTACTGTCTGAAAATAATTCTTGGGTTGTTTAATTATGTGGCATTGATGTGCTGGAATCGACTCGTATTGGTTCAAACTGGCATGCAGAGCCAATTGTTAAATTATTAGCTATTTTGCCAACTGGTTGTTACACTGTTGGCAGCTTGAAATTGGCCATGGTAGGAGTGTTTATAGCATAGAAATTGACAAATATTACAAATGAGGAATTTTTTATTCTGACTTTTTGCTGGATTAATTTCATGGTGGAATGGTCAAGGGATTCTTTGCTCACATTGGGAAATGAGAGTGAAAAATATCCTCTTTTAGGATAAATGAAAACTTTAAACAGCATTACTGCATTACTATCAGAGCTGACTTTCTACTTTTTCAGTACAAAATATTATTACGAGGGGCCTGAGAGTATAATTCAATGAAGAGTATACACCTAGCATGCATGAGACCTGGATTCCCTCTGTGGCATCCCACCAAATTTTTTTATTTTGTAGAACGATATATGTACCAGTGGGAGAATTTGCTAAAGGTTGTATCTCTGATAGTTTCCTAATTCCCTTACTTTCTGGTTCTATTAATAAAATTTTAAATGGGATGAACTGAATGCATGAATGTTCTACATTCAGGGGATTCAATTATTTAATGTAATTTTAGAAAGTCTACTTCGAAAGAGCAAATATACAAGGGACACCCAAGTGCTCAGGAAACATGAACATGTGTTCTGGTTCAGTCCCATTGAAGGGGGCCAGCTTCCCTCACTGGTCAAAAGCCGCAGGCGTCTAACCAGGCTTCCTGAGCCACTCTTTCTGTGTCTGACTTCTGGCTACATGGCTGGTCTTGGGTCTTCTTGTGGGGTGACAAGTTCTGACAGTTAAAACAGTTTGGAACTTTAAAAAGTCTATGTTATTAATAATATTAATCAGAAAAGCAAAAACATAATAAACAATACTAAATTATGGTTGTCTGGTATATATAATTCTTAATCTGAAAAGCAAAATCAACTTTACTTTCCTGTTTGTCACTTTTCTGCTGATGTTCCTCCTATATCTTCTTTGCTTTGGGGTAGGGGAATGTCGGAGATGGGAATTGGTTAGATTTTCCCTCCTCCGTGAATGGTGGATGATAAATAAATGAATGGGTTATTCCTGGACCATACTTATTCCTTCTCAGAGGATATACTAATGTAATGAGTGACAACAATAGCCATGGAAAGCCATGTAACCCTGTCTGTCTTATTTTTGTTTTGCTGTAAGATACTGAATTATTGGAATGAGATCAACATTCAATCCTGGGGAAATGTGATTGATAAAGGCCTTAAAATTCAAACATAGGTATTGTACCTATAACTCTCCTTGAGTTTGGCATCAGAATAAAGCAACTTCTCTTTCACTGTGAAAATTTTTTTAAAATGCTCCTCAGATGCCTGGGTAGATGCTCATTTGTAATGTTGTCTTCCTTGATATGGACTGTTTTTTTAAATGACAGGCAGAGATATTGGAAAACAAGAAACACTGGTAAAATTATAGAATATGAAGGGACCTTGGGGTAAATAACACAGCCCCCTAAACTTAGAGAAAAGGTTACATAAGTTTGAAGATATATTCTTTTTTTCTTTTGGTACCAGAAATTGAACCCAGGGCACTTGACTGCTGAGCCACATCCCCAACTCTGAATCTACATTCTTAATGTCATGCTGTTAGTGAAAGAATTTGGATCAGATAAAGAATGAGTTTCATGTTCCTAGAAGTTAAAGACTTCAAAGTTACTTCCATTTTGGGAAATAATGATTGATGTGATATTGGGTACATAAATAAATATTTCTAAAATCTTTAAAATTTTCTCTTTCTGCACTTTCCCTTTTCTTGTTTCTTCTATTGTCCTTAAAATATGTTTAAGTCTTACAAAAAGAAAAAAAGAAAGTAGGAAAGAAAGAAATGAAACAAAACAAATTGAAATGAACAAAATAACTTCAGAGTTTTGCCCTGTGTTGTTCAAGGACTGTTTGTGAGCAACTTAAGAATTCATGTTAGAGTCAGATATGAATTTCCATGCATACAAATTCCACCTGAATCATAAATATAGGCAATGAGAGAATGAGATTTCTTTGACACATTTTCAAAACTGACTTCCAACAGGTGACACCACCATATATTGATTTCTGAGTCTGGAAAGACACAGCCCATTGACTTAATTTACTGCACCCTGTCCTGTGGTCTTAGGAAGTACTAAGCCATATTTTTCCTGTGAGTAAACTCTGTCTAGAAATTACTTTTGAAATTACCTCATTACCTCTTTCTGGTCACTAGGGTATCATTTAGTAAATTGCTCCGTTAGTGTTCCTTAGTAGCTGGAAAGAATGAAGTTGAGAATGGCAGTAGGTTGATAAAGAGAAGACAACTCCATATTGCAAACATTTCTGAAAAGTAATTTTATTTTTAGGTATATTCATTTATTCAGCACACATCTGCCAAGCACCTATTACAGGGAAGACTCTTTACTTGGCAATGGAGAAAGAAGATTAACAAAAGTTGTCCCTGACTCCAGAAAGTAAGTCCATTGAGAAAGTAGTAAGCAACTAAATGTGGTGTGGTATCTTCTTGAAAGAGGCATGTGGTGTGTTATCTAATTAGATTAGGCGTAGTGCTGGCTGTGGGTGGCAGAGGCAAGAATGATGGTGGGGGGGTACGGTGAAGGGGGATGAAGTGTGGTCGGGGTAAAGAAGTGATGGGAAGAGGTGGAGGTGGAGGTGGTGGGAGGGGGTGGTGATGGTTGGAGTAGAAATCACAGAAATTTTCTGAAGAAGATAATTGATGAGTTGATCTCTGAATGGTAAATGGGAACCAGTCCAAAGGGGGAAGAGCATATTCCCTTATCTTGCTTTTTGACACCTCAAACATATGTGCAATGTATTTTAGTTCAAAATTCCAATTCAGCTAACATGAGAGCAATTCAGAGAGGTTCTCAACCTCCTCATGTTATGTGCTCAGCATGGCTTTCCGGATGGGCGGTGTGCATCTTATGCGTGCATCCTCACATCTCCCTGTACATTCGTAACCTATTCCACTGGAGAATGATTTTTGGCCTCGTGTCAGTGTTTGATTCAAGGCAATACCTTCTCCATTGCCTTGCTCTAGCAAGAAGTATGCCATGCATCATCAGACCGCCTGGTAACATTGACACTTTTATGTATCCCTGAGAAATAACTTTTGTAGCTGAAAGGCCAAAAAGTTTGTAGAGCAGGATTTTGGAGAAATAAGCAAAATAAAGACAACCTGTTAAATTCTCCAGTGTTGATGCACATAACAAAAAATGGCATTCTGGGGAGTAAGGTCACTAAGGTGAGAAAAATGATGCATGAGGCTGTCATATAAATCTCATCTGTGTCCTATAACTTTTAATCTGCTCCAGGTCCATGGGGATTTAAAATGCCTGACCAACAGGAATAGGGCACTCAGGATATTCCTCAGGAGATCCTCAGAAGAAATGTAGATTTTATATATCTTTCTTGTCATGAAACCAAGAAACCAAAAGACCATTCATTTTTTTAATGTTTTTATTTTACTTTTACTTTTTTGTTTTTATAAAATTTTACCTGTACACAAAAACATGCAAATTGTACATTTCATTGGAGTTCCATGTAAATTGTACATACATTGTTTAAATTGGATTAAACTTATCTATCCTCTCAAATATTGATCATTTACTTATGGTGAAAAATTTTGAAGTCCTTTCTTTTAGCCTTTTGGACCATACAGTACATTGTCATGGCCTGTAGTCCAGGAGGTCATTCTTGATACCTAAGTGGGTGTTGGACTTGGCTTACCTACCCACATACCCACTTGCACTCTCCTGAGCAGGTGTTTTCATTTTAGTTCTCAACAACATGCTCTGTTTTGCTAATAAATATTATTCTCTTTAACATTCTTTTCTAGGCATCAAAAACTACATATGTTTTATCTCCACAAAATTGTTAGCAGAAGACACTATTTGTAGTAACAACTTTAATTGAAATGATGTTATAATTGTACAAGGGATTGTAGAATGTATCCCTAGATTGGTAGCTATTATTCAGTGAGTATTATTCTGTGCAGGTATTGTACTAGCTGATTATCACCCAATCAAGAAGAATTTTACATGTATAATAGAATTACTAAGTTTATATTATTTCACACATGAACCCTTATGTTTGTAAAGGAAAAAAGATTTTCAAAGATCATGTACTAGAAAGGAGAAAAAGCAGAATTGGAACTCAGAGCCAATGTTCTTTCTACCAGAGTGAACCAGTTTCAACCTTTTATAGGTGAACACGACTGGAAGTTTTCTGAACTACCTTCAGTGTACTTGAACTATGGAAACTTTATAAATGTGAAGCAGGTAAATCAGATCTCACTAAGACATTTAGATATATGGCCTTAGAATGGAAAGTTTCAGAACAGTAATGCAGAAGAGGATGAAAGTTTCAGAGGAATGGAACTCAGACTAAAATCTTATATGATACACAGAAGAGAGAAGTGAGAGTATTTCAGAAAGTGGGATATTAGTTTGAGGAAATGCCATACAGAGGATGATATCTATAAAAAGTGATAATCTGATTTTTCGGTGATTGTAGTCTAAAATCGTGGCAAGATCAGAATGGAAATTGAAGAGAAGGTGTGGAAACTGAGATTACCCTTAACCTTCTTCTGGGGGTTAGCTCTGCTAGCAATGGTTTTTCCTCACTTCAGAAAGAAAAGAGAATCGGATAATTTCTTCATTAGGATTGCATTTCAATAGAAAGACCCTAAATCAAAATATGCAAGAACACCACCAGCAATCTGTACCTTTGGAAGACAGAACTGAGGACTATTAGGAGAACTGATGTATGAACAAGTTTGTACCACTTAGTCCCTTTCCTTGCCTTTAAAAAAAGCATTTTGTGCACCATGATTCTTCAACCAGAGATCCTACAAAGCACTAAGTTAAAAAATGAAAATATATTAGTTCCCACATTGGTGTGGTCTCTACAGGATATAGTAAATCAGCTCATGAATTTCTTGACTTTTTTCAAGATTTGAATAGACTTTTCACTTTAAACTTTCCTTGGAAATAGTGGAGTTTTACTTTATTTTAACTTTTCAGGTGCAGAACAAGAAACGAACAAAGATGATTAGACAGAATTGGTGGTTTGGAGCCACTGAGCTGGACAGAGGGGAGTGGAACTGACTGTGGCACAGGCCTGAAGCTGGTTGGCACATGTCAAGGGATTGCAGGACATCACGAGCTTCACAGTATGCTGCGTCAATGCAAGGGGAAGCAGCAAGACCAGGGCTCTGCTGGCACACTGTAGTTCTATGTATGCCTTGGCACCTTTTTTCGACTGGTTAGGCAGGGGTCATGCTGTAGTTGTTAAATAATTTGAATACCCAAGCAGGATGTTATTGGTTTGGATGTGAGGGGTCCTTCAAAAGCTTATGTACGAGACAATACAAGAACATTCAGAGGTGAAATGTTAACTGGTCACTGACAGAGGATAAGGTGTGACTAGAAGAAGTGGTTCATTGGGGTCATGCCTTTGGGCTATATATTTTGTATCTGGCGAGTGGAGTCTTCTCTCTCTGCTTCCATCATTGAATGAGCTGCTTCCCTCCACCACATTCTTCTGCCATATTGTTCTGCCTCACCTCAAGCCCTGAGGAATGTAACCAGCTGTCTATGAACTGAGAGCTCTGAAACAATGAGCCCCCAAATGAACTTTTCTCCTTAAAATTATTCTTTTCAGGTCTTTTAGTCATGGCAGCAAATAAACAAAGAAACAAAAACAAAAACAACTGATTAAAACACAGAGCCAACTACATTATTTGTGGGACTCAGTGCAAAATGAAAATGTGGAGTCCCTTGTTCAAACAACAGGAAAAAATTTGCCAGTAGAGATCCTAAAATATAAAGCTTTTCCTTTCTTCTTTAGTTTCTTTTTTTTTTTCTTCTTTAGTTTCTATTTTGATTTATCAACTACTTTTTATTTACTGCTTAATGTCAGTCTAAACTCAGATCAATTAAAAATTAAATATACAAATAGAGAAAATTGTTAAAAATTTCAAAATGGTGACAACATAGAGCCCACCTGAGAACAGGCTCTATATGCAGATTGTACACTGTGATGCTGACCATGTGTGGGAAGCAGTAAAGTCACAAATTTCAGCAGATCCAGGATGAACATTTGGCTAGAGCTATTCTTTCCAGTAAAGAAACAAAACAAAAAAGAAACCTGAGATCTTGTCTATCCTATTATAGCAGATGGCAAGAAGCGTCTGGTTCCTAGGAGTATGGGATACCCAGAAGATAAGGAATGTCTGGATATTGGCAAAGCTCATGTCCTGGTTTCTCCCAGAGTCCTGGAGGAGTTGTGGAAGCATGTAGGCTGGAGTCTAGGACCACTGTGTGAATTCCCAATTCAATTTCTGGGTGAAATTGACACCATCAACTGCAAATGAATGGACCTCAACCTCAGAAGAAGCCTACATGTCAAGAGGTGGAATTTTGGATTCTATTCTCTATCTTGCTTGGTCACTATTTGCACTCAGTGACCAAGGAGGACATTGGCGCTGTGAATTGAATAGAACTGTGAAGGAGAAGAATTCATTGACAAAGTGTTTTTCCTATGCTTCAGCCTTCCCAGTCTAAGAGGTGTGTAGCTTAACATGGAAAAAAGTCATGTAAACAAGGCACAGGATTAGGATGTTGAACATGTGAATTTATTGTAGCACATTTTTAAAAGACCTAGAGGCTTTATTATAATTATAGCAAATACTATGTGAGTCAGCTGCGTGAAGCAGCAGGGATAAAATAGGTAATTTGCTATTGAGCTGCATAAATAGAAATATAATATCTAAGACAAAGATGGTGATAATGATATTCAACTCCATTCTTCAGACACACCTGTGGTCTTGTATTTAGTTCTTTTAAAAATGATGCAAACAAATAAGACTATGATTATTGAAGCGGAGTAGGAAGTGGGTAGGGCTTTGAAACAATGTAATTTGAAGAATGGTAGAAAAATGGGATTATTTTGTTTACAGAAAGGAAACCTTGGTGGATAGGGAAATTGGGACAAATGAAAGGTGTATCTGAATATTTGAAGACCTTAAATGTAGAAGAGGAATTAGATTAATTGGACAAAAGCATGAAAATAGAGTGAATGATGACTACTGTAAGAGGGTCAATTTCAGCTCAATGTTAGGAGGAACTGAAATTGCTTTGAAAAGAAGAAATGAGATGCTCAAGGAGTGAGCTAGATACTCAGGGTGTTGCTAAGCTCCCTGGATGTGGTGTTATCAAAAAGGTTAAGTTGTGGTTAGATAACTGGAGTTCACGTTCATGCTTTGACAATTACTAGTATAACTTGGTAAGTTGCTCAGCATCTCCCAGCTTCAGTTTCCAATGAAGATGGATGCCTCTCTATACTTACAAGGAACACTTGGAATATTAGATAAAATCTATATAAGTCACTTCATACCTGTCCAAATATTATGCTCATAAAATATAGAATGTGCATTGTAGGAAATATATATCTTTGGGTATAGTGCATGGACATATTTCTGGTCAGGGAGGGAAGTTATTTAGATTTCAAGGTGTCTATCTTAAAGTCTTTAAAAAAATAAACAAAATAAAGGTATCGTGTCCATCTACAAACATAAATATTAAAAAAGAAGGAATTTGCTTAAAAGAGTTCTTACCACAATTTTTCATTAAATTCTTAAATTATGGAAGCTAAGATCATAAGAATTTGCCTACATAAATATTCTCAGAGCTTTCTTAGTGAATTATCAATTTTTACATGGGAGCATTAAATATAATTTTGACTATCAAAACAAAAATTTGAAAAGAAAATGAAATTTAATATATTATAGGCTTATAAGGAAAATATCTCAATTTTCATTTTATCCTCTGATATCCTGCTTTCTGAAGCACTTCTTAAGAACCAGTGTATTTTCTGGACTGGGGTTGATGAACCATTAAAAGGATCATAGAAGTCAATACTCTTGCACTCAGCCATTTTATAGCTGGAAAGACTGTGATTACACCAGTGCTTAAATGTGTTGGATGCCTCTGTGTGCCAACTTCTGTGTCGGTGCTTTACATTCCTTCATGCAGTCCTTCAACAACCCCACTGAAGTCCTTGTTCATAGGTGAGCTGCTGAGCTCTGTCATCCCCAAGGCCTTGCAAAATGTCTGGCACATTAGGTACAGAAGAATATCTGTTGAATTAGTGCATGGAAAAATGAACAAATGATAATATGGAATCTCAGAACAAGCAAACTGACCAAGGCCATAAAGTTCTACCAGTGGTGAAGGTTGGCTTGGGCTCAGATATCTGGGCTGGCCCTACCTTCCAAGAATTACCCTGTTTTCCAGGCACTGTGTACATACAGTGCTGTGGTTGGTGATTTTTTATATCAAAAGATCACTGAAGAGCTGGTCACTCAGATCAAATGTTTTTACAAGTTTTTATCCTCTCCCAATATAATAATTTTATTTGCATTTTAGGGAGCTCATTTCACACAAATTGATTTCATTATTTTAACTATATCTTGGATAGTAATTTTAGAATAGCCTTTTCTATGATTATAAAAATAAACACATGGAAGAGAGAATAAAAATTTGTAGACTTGGTTTTGAATTCTGACTTTTGTATATCAGATGAATAATCTTAACCTTAAGTAAGCTACCTAATGGGAAAAATACTTCCTACACAGGTTGTTTTCCCTTTGGTCAGAAATAATTGAGATAATATGTATAGTGTTGCTTAAGAGAGTAATGTACATTATAAACATTCAACAAATTAAACCTTTAATGGGAAATTGCTAACAATATATGCTCATTGTAGACAACTTAAAAAACAGAATTTGGGCCGGGGAGATAGTTCAGCTGGTAGAGTGCTAGCCTCGCAAGCACAAGGCCCTGAGTTTGACCCCCAGTACCGCAAACAAACAAACAAAAAAAAAACCCAGAATTGAAAAGAAAGAAATAAAACACAATTTCCTTCTCAGAGATTACTAGGAGTGAGATATTTGTTTTCTTCTTTTTTTCTCCCTGCTTTGTACATTTTTAAGTAGTTGAGACAGTGTTTCATGTATAATTTTGTGAGCTGTTTTTTGTTTTATCTCAGCAAGAGACTAATTTGATTAAGAGACAAAAACTGAAAAGATTCAGAAGTGCCTTCCATGTAAGAGCATTTTGAGTCTGTTCAGAGACCCTAAGTGAGCACTTCTTTGTATTGTAAATTACTTTTGTGCTCAAGGAGTGATGAGGTTGAAGAGTTGCTCCCCAGTACATCTGAAAGGCAGTAATCATTCTGCTTTCTAATTGAAGAATAAATGCCCGGTTTTCGCTCTGTGCTTTTTCCAGGCCTGTAGTAATCAGGATGCTGGATATTTGGGCTTTCAGATAATTAGTGATGGACATTTTGCTCTGGTTGTTCAATAACCTTTACTTTTCCTTTTCAGTGCTTTCTTATTAGTAATCAAAAGAGAAATTGCAGCAAAGAAGCAGGATATACATGAATGTGGCTCAAATACCATGACCTGTTTGTGAATTACTTGAGAACCGGGAGTATTTAACTTGGAAACCAGGTGTGCATGTAGAGATGAGAGCAGTATTGCCTTTTCACAAGGGACACACTCAGATCCAGACCAATAGTGAAAAATGTCATGTGGCTGTTTTCTTCCTGGCAGTCTGCATTTCTCAGAGAGACCAAAGTAAAATTCAACTAACATCAGGGACTGTGAGGGTTTCTGAGCTGATGCTTTTGGCCTTCATTCAGTCTAAGAAAGGTATTGTCTTGTCAAAATTACTCTTACTATTCTCAGGAGAGAGGGCAAGAAAATCCAAGGCAGTCACCAAATTCTCAAAAATACCTTCCACTATAGCATTCTAGAATGATAAATAAAAAGCAAGGAAACAGGACACATTGGCTACTGATTTTCTCTATATCCTGACCATGCTAAGAGCTTACTTCTGGCAGGAACAGATTTTTTAAATCCTCATCTTCCCTGTCATTATCATCCTGGTTGTGGTCGCTGCTGTCGTCCTCATTATCATCATCATCATCATCATCATAATCATCATACCTGGTATAGATGAATAAGGATGCAAAGAGGGCTACTTAACTGGATTCAACTCTTCAGTTTGAGGAATGTAGTGAGTTGTGAGTCCAACTGTGTCCCCCAAAATGTTCAAGTCCACACCCCTGAATCCTGTGAATGTGATTTTATTTAGAAATAGAGACTTCACATATATAACAAGTTAAGAAGAGGTCAAACTTTGGGGGTGCGTCTCTACATTCATGAATGGTGTGCTTTTAAGAAGGCCATGGGACACACAAGGAAGAACAGCATGTGAAAATGGAGCAGAGGCTAGAGAGGTGCAACTTTGCAGACAGAAGCCAAAAGAGGCCAGGAAACGTCCTTCTCTAGGGCCCTCAGAGGGAATGGCCCTGCTGACACCCTGATTCTAGACATTGGGACACTGGTACTATGAGAAAAAAAAAATCCTGCTGATTTAAGCTTCCAGGTTTGTGGTTACTTTTCATGGCCCTGGGAAATGAACACACAGCACCTATGGGATTGACTTCTATCAACACTAAGTACACCTCTTTTTAGGAGGATTATATCTCTTTTATGTTCTCAGACTGAGTGATAAACTGCTTCTTATGCATTATTGGCTCCCACTGACGGAAATACAGAATTAGAAGCTCCTGTAGTTCAGAGGAACTCATGGGCACACACTGTCTTGGGTTGGGTTTCCTTAGAGGCAGACATTGAGACAAGAAACTGAGTATAGTAGTTTCTTGGGAGATCATCCAAGGAAGCATTAATAAAGAAATGGGGGCCTGGGATAGGGAAAGGAAGGCAGAAAACAAAGCACCAGTGACTGATGGGTTCTTTACTGTGGGCAGCTAGGACTCAATCCCACTGGGAAGCTCTGGGAAATGATTCTGATATGCCTCAGACCTTTCCTGGAGACAGGAATTGGAGTCTTTTTACCATAGGTGCTCCTTGTCTTACCCCAAAACATGCTGTCCTTGCTTATGCCCAGGTACACTGCAGGTTTGCAATTCTAGAACTCAACTTTATCCCCATGAGATCCACCTCTTAGTCTTTGCATTTGAGCTCTAAAATCCTAACAGGGAAGGCTTTACATGACTAGAACTAAATGGAATCATGTGTACTCTCTTACTTGTTTCCAGCATAATGCTGGATTCTTCCAATCTTTCAAAATTTTTGCATCATTCTGGAGGAAGCCCTTCTCCTGGATTTATTTCTTCATACCTATTCCCTGGATTAGAACTCTTAGTCCAGTTCTTGTCTACTCTGTGAGCCATGCAAAGTACCTGATAAAGGTCAAGGGAATAGACCTTCGGAGGGTAGCTTTCAGGTTAAATTCCCATGTCTGCTTAAAGCACAGTAAAATAATTCTTTTGAGGATTTGAATTTGGAAACAACTTCTCAGGCACTAATGTCTACTTAATTGATGTTTTTTAAAATAAAATTTTCAGCCTTATTTTTAGCTGCTGAGTCAGAAGATTTACCTTAGAAATGCACTTCTAAGTTTTGGATTTGATTGGGCAAAGAACATCTATTAAAAAGTTAGCAAGATTATTTAATTGCTTCTCTATAGAAATAATGAATGGGTCCAAGATACACTTTTTTTTTTTTTTTTGGTTCACACAAATACTTGCTGTAGAAGAACATGCTTTTGCCCCACTCAGAGAGCCTTTCACGTATTGTATTTTTCTTTTTTAGGTATTGAAAATTTTTTTACAAAAATTCAAGGCATGCAGGAAAGAAAAGTTTTATATTACCTCAAACAATACCAAGTGGCAATGGAACACCTGTCAAATGAACCTGGGTTTTGTTCCAGCAGTAGCAGCAGCATTGAAACTTTCAAGGTGTGATGAATTATTATCTACCATCTGTTTTACAAAATGTTAATTCTTCTTGAACCAAAATTACAGTCCAGCAAATGAGCTCTGAGCAAAGCAACAAGTCATCATTCATTTGAGTCTATAGAGAGAACTTGAGCCGGAAATTATTAGCACAAATGATTTGCCAGAAATAGAGTGGAATCTTATTAAAGACCAGAGAAAATGGTGAATTAGATAATGAGCAGAACAAGCAGTGAGCTATAGGAAGAGGGAAAAGTAATGTTTCCAGAAGTTAAACCAGAGGATGTTTCTTACACAGTTCTGTCCTTTATGAAAAAATTATCAACCATCTCTAAAAGATCTTTCACATGGAATTTGTTTAGGGTTGCGAGTGTTGAGTTATCAGACATTGTTGTCCTGGGCTCTTCTTTTCCCTGTGATTGTGGTGAGATACTGTGTAAAGGGCATATATCGCCACTTTCTTTTAAACCTTCCTAAACTCTACATATTACTGTTATACTATGAACACATAGTCAATGTAAGAAGAAATGAAATGGAAAGTTTCCTAGAGACTGGACTATAAAGATTTCCTCCCTGGAAATCAGGATTAGATTCTTGAAAACCTTGGGGATGGGAAAAGTTTTAGTTGAAAAACTAAAGATTATATACAGAAGGATATAGGAATGGATCTCAAGTATGACTTTGAAAGTCCCAATAAATATACATTTACTTCTACTTCTACATCTATCTTGTGTCTATGCTTTGCTTTACCTATATCTATATTCCTATGTGTAACTGTCTATACCAGTCTATTTATAGTCATTCAAACATCAGGCAGCACATTGAATGAAATACAAATTATTTTTACATATCTAAATTTTAAAGAACTGAGAAGGTGATACAATTACTCCTAATTTCTTTAGTCTTCAGATTACTTTCTGAGATGATGTTTGCTGATGATTTTGGTGGTGAAGTGAAGTGGATTTCCCTGGGAAGTGGAATCTTCTAACTCTTGGGTTTCCAGAATCTTAGATTTTCTTCTTTTCTACATTCTCTTATGAGCATAAAGTTATAAGATTATTTCTTGAGGAGGTTTGGCACTCTTGGGTGCATTTGAATGGTACTCCATGAAGGTCTAGGAATATCTTTCCTTCAATATAAAATTATTGTGTGTTTGTTTGCTTTTCACATCATAATATACAATTTAATTAAAGAATATTTGGAATAATTCAGAAAAGGTCAAAGAAGAAAAATTCATTCATAATTCTAGCATCCCAAAGCAGCTATTATTAATATTTCAATACATGTTCATCCAAATATATGCTTAAAAACTTTGCAGATATCATTCCCATGGCACAATGAGGTTTAAGTAACAGTGATTGTTTTAAACTCCACTGACTGGTGTTTCCTTCATTTGGCCGCAAGAGTCTGAGTCCTTCCTCAGTTCCACACCACGTTATTTTGGGCAGGTCTGGGTTGTCTCCTATGGACTCTCACACAAACCTGTCTTCTGCACTTCACTTTCACTCTGTGAAACCACTTCATATAGTAGGCATGGTGGCATGGGTAGCTTAAGTCCCCACACTAAAATCTTAGCAATTACAGTAAGAGAGAAACTTTTTCCATTGGCTGTGACTAAAAGTATCAGTGAAGATTATGATTGTCCTGGTTTCGGTCCTGTGCTTAACACTCACTCCAGCTGTGGGATAGGTTACTCTGACTGGCAGCTGTGTTAGACCCTGAGTGACAGCCTTGTAGCCTTCTCACTCTAGAGCCTGGAGAGGGGGTTAGGGAGAAGGTCAGGCTAATCAGCAAATAAGCCTGGACTGAAGGAAATGATGCAATCAGGGTGGAGAGGGCCGGCTGCTAAAAAGACACTAGACAGGCTAGACCCAAGCATCTACTCCAATGTACATATTTCTAAATTTTGTTGTGATCATAGAATGTATGCAGGGTATTTATTTTGAAAATCTCTTTATACCTCTTATACATGTGAAATCATTCAGACCTCACCAAAGGCTCAACTTTGGTTTATGTAGATTATGGACTAAATTGCTCAGTGTCTCTATTCCACAGATGTAAAATAAGAATGATAGTAACTCACCCCATAGGCTATTGTTAGTATGAACAAGTACACAATATTATTTGGCACATTCTAGATGCTCAGTAAATATCAGTTAAAATAATTGTTACTGTTGCTACACTGCCTTTTTCTAAAAACAGGTTTTATGTTAGTATGAGGACACTGGGCTCAATAAATGGGAGGGGGCAGGCACCAGGAAATTAGAGTCTTCAGGATATCAATTATAAATTACTGGTTTTTGTAATATAGCTAATTTATATATGTAATTTGATTTTCTTCAAAATGTTTTGCAAAACACTGGTTCTTGTTTTCATGATGCTGTGTTCTTCTGTATCCTGTTTTATTATTTATATTCCTGTATCTGGTCCCATTCTCCCTTTCAGTCACACTTGGTATTTGGTTTTCCTATGGGTGGGAGGAACATTTTAAAATCCTTTCTGGAAGTCCTGGATGGAAAAGGATTCCCTATTGTGTTGCATCATAAGGTTTCCTGTGTAAGATTATTAATCCCAAGCGCTGGAACTGATGAGCTCTGTTGTCTAAGTATTTGATGCTCAGTTGTAACCTGCCTTCTCAAGCACTGTATGGTACCAATATGTTCCTGCCAGGTTAGAGGCTGTCACTTCCTGTGCAGTTGGCAGGAGGCAGAACAAACCTGGAGCCAGACTTTTATGTCATGTCATTAGCTAGTCACAAAGCAAAGCAGTGGTCACTCAGACAGGAGGACCCAATAGGCACACAGCTGTGGAAAGGGAGAGAGACAATTTCATGCATTTACAATAAGGAATTTCCATATGCAGAAGGCTGCAGGCTCTCTTCTCCTTCTAAAATCCAATGCCTCTCGTTGGTTGGACCTGGGTAAGCAACTGACCTGCTCTCCTTGAATTCCATCACGGACTAGGCTGTAGGTGATGATGCACTCATTTAAGAGCCAGGGTGAGAAGAGCTCTGGGTGGTTAAACAGAGTGGCAGAATGAGGAGCCAGGTTCAGGCCTGTCTGAACGTGAAGCCCATGTATGAGGGGCATGATGTGGGAGTTAGGATTGGGTTCTGGGGAACTTGAGCTGAAGTCCCAGCTCTGTCACTCATTGACTGTGGTCTTTGGTCAGTTTATCTGTGTCTCCATTCCTAAGATGTAAAGTTAGGATGATAAAAATATTTGGTTCATAGTGCTGTCATTGCCTTAAATAGTTTATAGCTTGGCATATATTAAGTGCTCAATAAATATCAGTTGAAATAACCATTGTTATTATTGTGGCACTGCCCTTATCTAGGAAAGGGCTTTAAATTTTAGTTTGAGGGCACTGGGGTCAGTAAATGGGAGTGGGGAAGCACTCTGAAGACGGAATCTACAGGATATCAAAGATGAGTTATTACTGAACCTCCCTTAGTATCTCAGTATCTCTCCTTCATTATGTCTGGGTCTTGCTTAGGCTCAGTTTGAGACATTTTTTTTTTTTTCTAAAAAGAGAGAGAATGTACTAAAATTCTATCTGGGCAACAGCTCCAACATTAAAAAGCACGTCTGTCCAGGAAGTCATAAAAATTCATGGAACATTTCATCTGAGTATAACTGATAGAACAGAAAAAGCACAACAATGATGCCCATTTATGGGAATTTCTCAAGGTAACTACTATATAATGCAGAATATTTTAATCCATTAAGGTTTTTCATTTTATCCATGTTTAACAAATTATATCTTGCTATACAGAGAAGATTATGGAATCTAATACATCTAACTTAATTTTTCCTTAATCTTTGGATAAATATTAAAATGAAAAATTAGTTTTCTTTTAAGCAAGGGAGTTTTTTTTTTTTTTTTTTTAATTGATTCTTCCTGGAATCCAGACACCAGTCCTTTCAAATTTTGCCATTTAATTATAATGTGTTGCAAGGAGTCCTGAAATGATGGAACAATCCTTTCTCCTAAGTTACAGTAGAATAACATGGAGTTCTTAAAAAAACAAATTGTGACATCTTGGCCCTTTCCAGCTGTTCTGTCAGTGTGGAAGGTGTTCAGGTATGAAAAGTTCCCCAGGTGTGTCTTATGTCAGTCAAGGCCCACGACCCCAGATTCCAGACCAGCTAGAGGAGCAGTTAGTCATCAGCAAGGTAGAAATTGACACTTGTTACATTTCTTGGTTGGCCAAATTAATTTTGTGGAAACTTTCAGTTCACTACTCAATGGTAAACCAAAGACACAAGGTGCTGATCATTTCCTTTAGTGTGTGCAACTGTTCTGTGGCCATGGTTGAGTGTTAAGAGGATGCAGGAGCTATGGGAGTTGCTAATGTTTTGCTTATTTTGTTTCATTAGAAAAGCATTTTTAGAAATGCACAGATATTTTGTACTTCTCAAAGACATGAAAGGTAATCTTTGTAACCAGAAAAAGAATGTTGGGAGAAATCATAGCCAGCTGTTGCTTTTTAAAGTGAATTTTTAAAATTCCTTGTATTATTTAGTCTCCAGGTATTGGAGAAGTTTCTGTTTTTTATTCTGTCATTTATTTCTAATTTCAATCCATTATGATCTGATAGAGTACAAGGTAGTATCTCTATCTTCTTGTATTTACTAACAGTAGCTTTGTGGCATAAAATATGGTCTATTTTAGAGAAGGATCCATGTGCTGCTGAGAAGAAAGTGTATTCGTTCTTTGTTGGATGGTATATTCTATATATGTCCGTTAAATCTAAATTGCTGATTGTGTTGTTGAGATCTATAGTTTCTTTATTCAATTTTTGTTTGGACGATCTATCCAGTGGTGAGAGAGGTGTGTTAAAATCGCCTAGTATTATTGTGTTGTGGTCTATTTGATTTCTGGAATTGAGAAGGATTTGTTTGACGTACGTGGATGAGCCAATGTTCGGGGCATAGATATTTATGATTGTTATGTCTTGCTGATTTATGCTTCCCTTAAGCAGCATGTAGTGTCCTTCTTTATCCCTTCTGACTAGTTTTGGTTTGAAGTCCACATTATCTGAGATGAGGATGGATACTCCAGCTTTTTTGCTGTGTCCGTGTGCATGGTATGTTTTTCCCCATCCTTTCACCTTTAGTCTATGGGTGTCTCTTTCTATGAGATGTGTCTCTTGCAGGCAGCATATTGTTGGATTTTTCTTTTTAATCCAATCTGCCAGTCTGTGTCTTTTGATTGATGAATTCAGGCCATTAACATTCAGGGTTATTATTGTGATATGATTTGTATTCCCAGTCAAGAAGACATCAGGAGGGAAATAAAAAAATTCTTAGAAGTAAACGAGAACAAAGACACATCATATCAAAATCTCTGGGACACTATGAAAGCAGTACTTAGAGGAAGATTTATTTCATGGGGTGCATTCAAAAAAAGAAGTAGAAATCAACAAATAAACGAGTTAACACTACAGCTCAAAGCACTAGAAAAAGAAGAGCAGACCAATACCAAAAGTAGTAGAAGACAGGAAATAGTTAAAATCAGAGCCGAAATCAACGAAATCGAAACAAAAGAAACAATCGGAAAAATTAATAAAATAAATAGTTGGTTCTTTGAAAAAATAAATAAAATTGATAAACCCTTAGCCACACTAACAAAGAGAAAAAGGGAGAAAACTCAAATTACTAAAATTCGGAATGAACAAGGAAACATCACAACAGACACGAGTGAAATACAAAACATAATTAGAAGCTATTTCGAAAATCTATACTCCAACAAAACAGAAAACCTTGAAGACATCAACAAATTTCTAGAGACATATGAACTACCTAAACTGAATGAGGAGGACATACACAACTTAAATAAACCAATTTCAAGCAATGAAATAGAAGAGGTCATCAAAAGCCTACCAACAAAGAAAAGTCCAGGACCAGATGGGTTCTCAGCCGAGTTCTATAAAACCTTTAAAGAAGAGCTCATTCCAATACTCCTCAAACTATTCCATGAAATAGAAGAGGAGGGAACCCTACCAAACTCGTTCTATGAAGCCAATATCACCCTGATACCTAAACCAGACAGAGACACATCAAGGAAAGAAAATTTCAGACCAATATCCTTAATGAACATCGATGCAAAAATTCTCAACAAAATTTTAGCAAATCGCATACAAATATATATTAAAAAGATAGTGCACCACGATCAAGTGGGTTTTATCCCAGGGATGCAAGGTTGGTTCAACATTCGGAAATCAATAAATGTCATTCACCATATCAACAGACTTAAAGTTAAGAATCACATGATTATTTCAATAGATGCAGAAAAAGCATTCAATAAACTACAGCATCCCTTCATGCTCAAAACACTAGAAAAAATTGGGGTAATGGGAACATTCCTAAACATTATAAAGGCCATCTACGCTAAGCCCATGGCTAATATCATTCTAAATGGTGAAAAACTGAAAGCGTTCCCCCTAAAAACTGGAACAAGGCAGGGATGCCCTCTTTCACCGCTTCTATTCAACATCGTCCTTGAGACTCTAGCCAGAGCAATCAGACAAACCAAAGAAATTAAAGGGATACGAATAGGAAAAGAAGAACTCAAACTATCCCTGTTCGCTGATGACATGATTATATATTTAGAGGAACCTGGAAATTCCACCAGAAAACTTTTAGAACTCATAAGTGAATTCAGTAAAGTAGCAGGTTACAAGATCAATGCTCATAAATCCAATGCATTTTTATACATAAGTGATGAATCTTCAGAAAGAGAAATTAGGAAAACTACTCCATTCACAATAGCATCGAAAAAAATAAAATACTTGGGAATCAATCTCACAAAAGAGGTGAAAGACCTCTACAATGAGAACTACAGAACACTAAAGAAAGAAATTCAAGAAAACCTTAGAAGATGGAAAGATCTCCCATGTTCCTGGATAGGCAGAATTAATATCGTCAAAATGGCTATACTACCTAAAGTTCTATACAGATTCAATGCAATTCCAATTAAAATCCCAATGATGTACCTCGCAGAAATAGAGCAAGCAATTATGAAATTCATCTGGAAGAATAAAAAACCTAGAATAGCTAAAGCAATCCTCAGTAGCAAGAGCGAAGCAGGGGGTATTGCAATACCAGATCTTCAACTCTACTACAAAGCAATAGTAACAAAAACGGCATGGTATTGGTACCAAAATAGACAGGTAGATCAATGGTACAGAATAGAGGACATGGACACAAACCCAAATAAATACAATTTTCTCATACTAGACAAAGGTTCCAACAATATGCAATGGAGAAAAGATAGCCTCTTCAACAAATGGTGCTGGGAAAACTGGAAAACTATATGCAATAGAATGAAACTAAACCCCTATCTCTCACCCTACACAAAACTCAACTCAAAATGGATCAAGGACCTCGGAATCAGACCAGAGACCCTGCATCTTATAGAAGAAAAAGTAGGTCCAAATCTTCAACTTGTTGGCTCAGGATCAGATTTCCTTAACAGGACTCCCATAGCACAAGAAATAAAAGCAAGAATAAACAACTGGGATAGATTCAAACTAAAAAGCTTTCTCTCAGCAAAGGAAACTATCAGAAATGTGAAGAGAGAGCCTACAGAGTGGGAGAATATCTTTGCCAACCATACCTCAGATAGAGCGCTAATTTCCAGAATCTATAAAGAACTCAAAAACTCTACACGAAGAATACAAATAATCCAATCAACAAATGGGCTAAGGAAATGAACAGACACTTCACAGAAGAAGATGTACAAGTAATCACCAGATATATGAAAAAATGTTCAACATCCCTAGTAATAAGGGAAATGCAAATCAAAACTACCCTAAGATTTCATCTCACCCCAATTAGAATGGCGATTATCAAGAATACAGGCAACAATAGGTGTTGGCGAGGATGTGGTGAAAAAGGAACACTCATACATTGCTGGTGGGGTTGCAAATTAGTGCAACCACTCTGGAAAGCAGTGTGGAGATTCCTCAGAAAGCTTGGAATGGAAACACCATTTGACCCAGCTATCCCACTCCTTGGCCTATACCCAAAGGACTTAAAATCAGCATACTACAGAGATACAGCCACATCAATGTTCATTGCTGCTCAATTCACCATAGCCAGATTGTGGAACCAACCTAGATGTCCTTCAGTTGATGAATGGATAAAGAAACTGTGGCATATTTATACAATGGAATATTACTCCGCAATGAAGAATGATAAAATTATGGCATTTGTAGGCAAATGGTCGAAATTGGAGAATATCATGCTAAGTGAGATAAGCCAATCTCAAAAAACTAAAGGTCGAATGATCTCGCTGATAAGCGGATGAGGACATATAATGGGGGGTGGGAGGGGCTAGCATTAGGTTTAGGGTTAGGTTTAGAGTTAGGCTAAGGAGAGCAGTAAGAATGAAGGAAAGAAGGACTGTGTAGAGGGAAAAGAGGGGTGGGAGGGGTGGGAGGGGTGGGAGGGGTGGGGGGGAGGGGAAAAATATAATAAACATCATTACCCTATGTAAACGTAAAAAAAAATAAATAAATAAATAAATAAAAAAAAAGAGAAAAAAAAAATAAAATTCCTTGTAGAACCCCAAAAATATTATATTGTGAATGATCTAGCCTCTCACTCAGTAAACCTGAAGTTCTATTAATTTTAACTGTATATTCACTTCTTTTAATTTTTAGCCATACACATATAATACTATACCATATATTTTTACTATAACCAACCTATATTTGCAACGTTTGGTCTGTTAAATTTGACCTGTATAGGTGCTCATAAGACCATAACTGAGACAGTGAATATATCTATCATGACCACACCAACATTTGCTCTTAATCATTTATAAACCTTTCCTCCTAATTCTTACTGACTCCTTACCTTGCCTCAGGCAACAAATGATCTGTTTGTTTCTGTCCCCCTGCCCACTCTCTCTATATATGAGTTTGCATTTTATAAGGTTTATATAAGTAGAATCATACAATAGGTACTATTTTTTCATCTGGCTTCTTTCATCCAACATAAGTATTTGAGAGTGACCCATATTGTGATTTTTTTCAATAGTTCATTTCTTTTTATAGCTAAATGATTTTCCACTGCATGAATATTACTGTAATTTATTCACTTGCCTTTTGATTGACATTGAAGTGTTTTTAGTTATTACGAGTAAAGCTTCTATGAACATTTGTGTATACATTCCTGCATGGATAAAATCTTTTCTTTAAAAAAATCTTGGATAAATACCTAGAAATGTAATGACTAGACAAAATGGTAGCTATTAATTATTTTAGGAAACTGTTGAACAGTTTTCTAAAGTGGATGTACCATTTTACTTTCTCACCGGTAGAGTATGACATTCTGGTTGCAGTGCATCTTCACCATCACTTGATGTGATCAGTCTTTAATTTTAGCCATTTAAATAGGTGTGCAGATATCTCATTGTGATTTTAATTCGCATTTCCTTAATCATTAATAATACTGAATATCTTTGTTTTTAAAAAGATCTTTTAGTTTGTTTTAGGTTTACAAAAAAAAAAAATTGTGAAGACAGTACAGAGAATTTCCCAAATACCACACACTTAGTTTCTCCTATTTTGAACACTTTACATTAGTATGGTATATATTTTAAAATTTATAAAACAATATTGACACATTATTACTAGTTAAAATCTGTATTTTTGGCTAGATTTCCTTTGTGCACCTAATATCCTTTTCAGTTCCCGGATCCCATCCAAGAAACCACATTACAGTCTTCCTAGGCCAATTTTGGCTATGAGAGTTTTCCAGATTTTCCTTTTTTGATGACCTTGAGGTGTGTGTGTGTGTGTGTGTGTGTGTGTGTGTGTGTGTATGTGTGTGTGTGTTGTGGGGAGTTATTAGGGATCAAATCCATGGCCTTGCACATGCTAAGCAAGCGTTCTACTGCTGAGCTACATCCCCTTGACAGTTTTGAGCTGTTCTGTCAGGTATTTTGTAGAATTTTCCTCAACTGAGATTTTCCTGATGTTTTTCTTATACTTGGATTAAGTGTATATTTGGGAGGAAGACCCCTGCAAAAAAGTGATATTGCATAAAACAAAGGGTACATACTATTGGCAAACTTTATCAATGTTGGTGTTAACCATGGTCATCAGACCATGTAGTGTTTGCCAGGTTGTTGACTTTAAATCCACCACCCTCTTCATAATGTACCTTGTGGAAGGAAGTCACTATGCATAGTTACATTTAAGGAATAAAGAATTATACTCTACCACTTTAAGTATAGAGTATTTCATAAATTATTTGAACTTTTTTTGCATAGAAAACTTGTCTATTATATTCAACTTTTTATTCAATGGCTTTAGTATAGATTCATGAGTGCTCATGGGCATTTATTATATACTTTAAATTATAAGCAAATATTACTTCATAATTTTGTTGCCCAAACTATTCCAGCTTTGTTCCAGTGCTGATACTTAGAGTTTCATTGAAATCTCTCTTAGTTGACTCTAGAATCCCTATGACATATGCCCATCATTGTGGGTTTTCTTTTTTAAATAACAAAACCCTCTTATTTTGTGGTACTACAAGATGCTCCAGGCTCATATTGTGTATTTTCTGCCCTAATTTTAGTATCAGCAACTTATCCTAGGAATTCTGGTTCCTTTAATTGGAGGATAGTACTTAAGCCCAAGATCTAGGCACTAGATGTATTCCTTGTTGCTGGGCCTTAAGCTCAGCTGTCAGAACTAGATGTATGTGTAAGTGTACACACACTTATCTAAAATATTTCCAAATAACCAACTATCTCTATATTGAATTAGGCATGAGTTCATAAAGATGTGCTATAGTTTGGACCTAGAATATCCCCCAAAGGCTCAGTCCCCAGCTTAGCACTATTTGATGGTGGTGGAACATTTAGGAGGTGTGGCCTAGTGGGAGGTCTCAGGTCACTGGGGACATGACCTCAAAGGAGGTGGTGGGACTCTAGCTCCTTCCTGTTTCTCTTGCTTTCCAGCAGCATAAGGTGAGCAGCTTGCTCCACCACATCATACACTCCCCACCATGATGTGCTGCCTCACCACAGGCCCAAAAACAACAAGGAAGAATGGTTACAGATTGAAATCACCAAAATTCTGAGTTAAAATAAACCTTTCCTATTTTTAAGTTGATCTCTCTTAAGTATTTGTTATAATAATGGAAAGTTGACTAGCATAAGAGATTTCCAACTCTAATCCAATACCATATGAATCTTTTTAGCATCCTCATCTTGTTTAGGTGTAACTTTATACCATCTGCCATTCATTTGCTTAGTTGTTCTGCTCCAGTATATACATATAGTGCTTTCAGAATTGTTAACGCAACATGAATATTTTTTTCTCAACTAGACTATTTTGCTTATGTGCAGTTCCTATTTCCATTTATTTCCAAACTTTCTTAGGTCAGCACTTCATTACCCCATCCACTTCTATGAGATTATTTTATGCATTTGTAATACACTTAGATTCTTTTCACATCTCACATTCTCTGCGGGAACTCTTTGACCTCCTAAAAGATTTTTTAAAAATTTGCATATGTTGAAGTTTGCTTTTTTGTGTTGTAGAGTTCTATGGGTTTTGAAAAAATGATTAATGTCTTGTGTTTACCATTAAAGTATTATATAGAATAGTTTCACCACCCTAAAATATCCTCTGTGCTTCACCTATTCAACCTCTCTCTCCACTTCTTGAGACCCTGGTAACTCCTTATCCATTTAATATTTCTATAGTGTTTCTATAGTGATGTCATAAAATTGAAATTGTATAGTATAGAGCTAATGCAGACTGACTTTTCTTTAGCAATATGCATTTAAGATACATCAATTTTTTCATAGCTTATTTCTTTTATCACTGAATACCATGCCTCTGTATGCATGAACCACAGTTTATTTTATCTATTGAAGGGCATCTTGGTTGCTTCCAGTTTTTGATGATTATGAATAAAACTCATAAACATCCATAAGCAATTTTGACATGAACATAGTTTTCAGATCAGTTGGTAAATACCTAGAAGTGTGATTACTAAATTGTAAGGAGATATATGTGTGTATTCTGAATGGTAGAGTATGACTAACTATGTTTAGTTCCATAAAACTGCCAAACTGGTCTTCCAAAGTGGCTGTACCATTTTGAGTTCCCTGAATCAGAGTGCCTGTTGCATCAGCTCCTAGCATCACGGACAGTACTTGATATTGTCAGTTTTTGGTTTTAGTTTTTCTATAGATATTTAGGGGAACCACATTGTTTTAATTTGCAATTCCAGATGAATAGTCATGTTGAGAGCCTTTTCATATACATATTTGCCATCTGTAAATTTTCTTTGGGGATGTGTCTGCTCAGAACTTTTGCTTATGTTTTCATTGGGTAATTCATTTTATATCATTGAGTTTTAAAAGAATCCTTTGTTTAATTTGAAAACAAATCCTTAATACTACATGTGCATTGCAAATATTTCCTCTTTGTCTGTAACTTACCTTTTCATTCTCTTAAGAGTGTTTTTCCCAGAGAAGTTTTTCATTTCAATAAAGTCTGATTCATCAGCTTTATCTTTTGTGAATTATGCTATTAGTTTTGTGTTTTAAGACTCCCACCAAATCTAAAGTTAACTAGAGTTTCTCCTATGTTTTCTTCAGGATATGTTTGTGCTTTACATTTAGATGTATGGCATATTTTGAGTTAGTTTTTATGTTAGTTGTAAGATCTTTGTCTAGATTCTTCTCTTCCATCTTCCCCTCCTCCTCCTTGTAGATGTTCTGAGACAGGTTTGCTGAGGGTGAGGACTGACGATGCCTACCCTACTTAGCCTTACCCAGCGCGCTTACTCAGGCATCGGACAGAGATCGAGCTCTGAAGGCACAGATCTAATTTTATTTAGGGTTGCACAGGACATATGTAGACACATTATCCAATCAGATTAACATGCTTGTTAAAGTATAACAGAGTCAGCCTCTAGGTGAACTGTACATCGAGGGTCCAGGTATGTAAACAAACCAAGCGTGCCTAAGCAATTCTGCCCAGCAACAGATCTGAGACAAAGGACTGGGGGAATGGCAAGCTCCAGCACACAGCATGAGGCAAGGCAGCGCTGGCAGCTCACATCACAGCTTTCTGTGATGCATGTCAGAAGGAGGCCTCCCCTCAGCTCAAACTCAGCCGCAGCAACTACAAAGACCTTCATTCCACCGCGAGTCTTTACCATGACCTCAGTTTCTCTGTTCAGACTGTTTGGCTTACTTAGACCATGGTGTCAGTGACTGCTGTCAGATAAGCTTGAGGAATGTTCCCTACGCCTCCTTTTTCTTCTTTTTGTATAGGAACATCCAATTGTTCTGGCACTATTTATTGAAAAGACTAAACTTTCTCTATTTAATTAATTATCTTTTCTCCTCTTTAAAAATTCAATTGACTATATTTATATGGGTGTATTTTAGGCTGTTTATTCTATTCCATTGTTCTTTTACATTGTTCTTAATTACTCTAGTCTTAGGATAAGTTTTGAAATAGAGCAGTGCTAGTCTTCCAACATGGTTCTTCAGCATATATGTTGACTTTCCTATCTTTTGCCTTCCCATACAATCTCAAATCAAAATGTCAATATCTGCAAAATAGCTTGCTGGTATTTTCATTGGGATCATATGTTAATGAGCTTTCTATCACTGGGACAAAATAAATAAGAAAAGTAACTTAGAAGGAAGATTTATTTTGATTCACAGATTTGGAGTTTTTCAGTCCATGGTCTTTTGGCCCTATTGCTTTGGGCCTGTGGTGACATGGAGGAGTCATATTCACCTTATGGTGACTAGGAAGGAGGGAGAGGGAGAAGGAGGAGAGAGACAGAGAGAGAGAGAGAGAGAGAGAGAGAGAGAGAGAGAGAAAAGACCAAGGTCACAGTACCTCCCAGGGCCTTGCCCCCATGACCTAACTTCCTCCCACTAAGCCCCACCACCATGTTCCAATAGCACTATGAACTGGGGACCAAGTCTCTAACACATGTGCCTTTAGGGGTCACTCCATGTCTAAGCTACAACATATCACATTGTCTTTTTTAAAAATTTTACTTGAAGTTCTGGGAATTCAGGGCTTCAGGTATGTTAGTCAAATGTTCTACTACTGACCTATAACCCATGCCCCATTAAATCTTTACATCAAGTTGAGAAAAATTGACATCTTAATTAAATTAAATATTGTCTTATTTGGATATGAAGTATTACTCCACTTATTTGGATCTTTCATTTTTTTCATGTTGTTTTATAGTTTTCTATACATAGGTCCTATACATAGTTTGTCAGATTCATACCTAAATGGTTCATTTTGGGGAGTAATATTGTAAAGGTATTGCATATTAAATTTGAAACTGCAATTGTCCATAGACTTTGATATAATTGTGTATTAGTTCCAGAGGTTTTTTTTTTTTTTTTTTTTTTTGTTAATTCTTTGAGATTTTAAGTATGGACAATTATGTCATCTATGAGTAAAGACAGATTACCCCCACCCTGTCAATCCATATATCCTTTATTTCTTTTACTTGTTTTATTGCACTAGTGAGTACTTACAATATGACATTGAATTGGAGTGAAGAGAGAAGAATCTGTACATTATTTCTGGACTTTGGGAGCAAATAATATTTAATTTACTATTAAATTTTGTGTTAATGTATGTCTATAAAGATGTTCTTTAACAAGTCAAGGAAGTATATGTTATAAGATCTTTATCTAGGTTCTCTTCTTTCTCCTCCTCCTTGTATAGGGATATCCAATTGTTTTTGTACCACCTAATGAAGAGATTACCCTTTCTCAATTTCTTTTATAGTTTGGATCTATAGCAATTCCTGGTTTGCTGAATTTGTTTTTATTATGCATGTGTGTTAGGATTCGTCAAGTGTTTTGTCCTGTGTCAATTGGCATGATCAGATAATTTTCCTCCCGTAGTCTATTGATCATGGATTATTAAGATTGATTTTTAAGCATTGAACTAACTTTGCCAACTTGGAATAAATCCCAGTTGGTCATCAAATATAATTATTTTTACATATTGTCAGATTCGATTTGATGATATTTTGTTAAGGATCTTCACATCTATATTCATGAGAGTCATTGGTTTTCAGTTTCCATTTCTTATAATATCTTGATCTGATTTTGATAGTAGGGTAATGCTGGCTTTATAAGATGAGTTAAGTTTCCTTCTGTTTCTACTTTTCTTGGGCGATGACTGCTTTGGCTGAGTCTAGTTCTTTTGAATGTCCAACCAACCTCCTTCACCACTCCACACCTTGCCCTTACTTTGTGATTTTTTTGTTGAAATCTGTACCTGATGTATTGGATAATAGGAACTCAAGTAAATAGGCCTGCATTTTGAGAATGTTAGTGTGGCTCCAGACAAGGTTATTTTTGATCTGACTGTGCGTTCATGCATTCAATTCCTTTAAGGGTTTGTTTTATCTTCCTCTTGACTTAAATTATATCTCAAATTATCCTCCTCCATAATTATGCTGGAGCCTCAATAGTGTGGTGATGAGTGGAGAGAGGAAGGAACCATGTAGTTCTGCCAGTAAATGTCAGGCTTTCAGTGGATCTGTGTCTATGGCCAGGACCATCACAAGCATTTCTTTTGTACAGCTTCTACTCCCTCTTCTATCCACTTAGGTGACCCAATAGGGTTAGTGGTGGTTGGAGTTTCAGGGCTCTGAAACAAATATTATAGAGCTTCCTGTTCTGGAGAGTAGGCCCTGGTTACAGATAAAGAGTCTCTAAGCACACTTCACAAGGACTACTCTTCCTTCTCTGCTGGAACACAAGGGATCTTTCCAGTTCTCCAAACTTACCACTTCATGTTTCTACAAGTTTACAGCTCCAGGGGTTTCTGCTATAGATAGGCAGATTTAAGATACATTTACTTTATTAATGTTGCTTCTTTATGCTTTTATTGTTCTTTCCCTCCTTGTCTCTGCCTCTCCATCTCCACATTATTACACAATGTATTTGTCCCATGGGCCTCCATGAGAATTTTTTTATTATATAGAAATTATCTTTGTTTTTATTATCTAGAAATTTTGTAGTTTTTATTCATTAAATCTTTGATTCATCTTGAAAATGTTTGATTCATCTTGAAAATGTTGGTAGAATTGAGATAGTAATTCATTTTTATTTATTTTTTGTCCAAATTCCAGGCTGTTTTTTTTTTTAAATTTCAGTTGTTGATGGATCTTTTTTATTTTTATTTATTTATATGCAGTGCTGAGAATTGAACCCAGTGCCTAACACATGCAAGGCAAGTGCCCTACAACTGAGCCACAACCCCAGCCCACAGGTTGTATTTTCTTAAGTCTATCTTTTCTCCAGTTATTTTAAATGCCAGTGCTCTTTGATATATATTAAACTGAAAAAATACACTTGATCTATTTCTGATCACTGTGTTGCATTGATCTAACATTTTGTTCCTGTGCTAAATCTAATTTTTAAATGTATATTTCACAATTTGGCAAGTTATTTATTAGGTATTATAATAACACATTAATTACATAGATTGTTTTAAGGTTATTTGATGTCTTTACAATATTTATTTAGAATTTTCAATAATAGGTGTATGTTTTTATCTATCATCTTGTATCTCTTAATAGAATTTCAAATCTTTTCTTTGTGTCAATCCAATACATTTCTAGTGTTAATTTTTAGTATTTTGTCTCTTCATTATATCTTCTTATCAGATATTTGTGTAGAAGAAAGCAAACTATTTTTGGGAAATTAATTTTGTAATCATGTATTTTGTTGAGTTATTTCATTGTGTCTAATAGTTTTCTAGTTGTTTTTCTTGTGCTTATGGTTACATAACCATATCATTTTCAAATGATGATAATTTTGTCTTTTCATTTCTATTTTTTCTGCCTCATTTATTTTCTTGCCTAATGACAATGGCCAATCATTTTTTACAACAATGTTATCTAATAGGACATATTTTATTATAATAAACCTTTCTTTAAACCATAATTATTTCATTGTTTTTCTAGATTACAAACTAATTGTGGTAGAGACTTTTATTCTTAATGTATAATAAAATGTAAGTATAAGAAATCAACAGTTTAAATCAATCAATGATTTAGGCAGAGCAAAATAAACTAGGTTGAGCTAAAGTTAGTAGAGAGATATTCCAAAAGGTGAACTAACTTAGGCAACATGCTTATCTTTGAATTTTACAGGGACAATAAATGATTCTCTGAAACACTGGTATGAGTACCACAGTTGAAACGTGTGATTCTTGATCATCAATTGCACCCTCAAAGAACTGTGTCCTTCAGGCCTGCCTCAGGACAGGTGGAATAAGGGAAGGAGGCTACTAGAGCTTTAATCTTTCAAAAATAGTAATGGAACAGAATAGAATGCAAAGAAGTCAACTCATGCATCTATGAGCAACTGATTTTTGACAAAGTTGCTAAGAATACACACTGGAGTAAGGACAATCTTTTCAATAAGTGGTCTTGGAAAAATTAGATATTTGTATACCGAAGAATGAAACTAGATTGTTTTCTCTCACCATCTCTAAAAATCAACTCAAAAAGGATTAAATACTTATATGTAAGACCTAAAACTATAAAACTACTAGAATAAAACGTAGGGAAAATGTTTCAGAACATTAGGATGAACAAGGATTTTTGTGCAAGAGCCCCAAAGTACATGACACAAAAGAAAATATGGACATATGGAACTTCATCAAAGTAAAATGCTCCAGCAGAGCAAAGGAAATAATCACGAGAGTTAAAAAACACCCTGAAGAGTGGGAGAAAATATTTCAAATTATACACATGACAAGGGCTTAATATTAATTCAGAACATATATGGAACTCAAAAAACTTAACAGTAAAAAACCAAGTAACCTAGTTAAAAATAGGCAGTAGATCTAAATAGACATTTCTAAAAAAGAAGGAAAGATAAGAAAAGTGTTCAATATCGGAGAATTGCAAATCAAAAACGAGATATTATATCACTCAAGCAATAGTGACTATTACAAAAAAGATAAAAGATAACAAGTGCTGGTGAAAACGTGGAGAAAAATGAATACTTGCACACTATTGGTAGGGATGTAAATTAGTGTAACCATTCTTGAAAACTGTATGGAATTCCAAAAACATTAAAAACAGAACTACCATATGGTAAATGATACAAAATCAAAATGTCAAAGGGACATCTGCATTCCCATGTATTATAACATTATTCACAGTAGTCAAGCAATGGAAACATCCTAAGTGTCCATCAACTTATGAAGGGATAAAGGAAATATGATACATATACATAATGAAATACTACTCAGCTACAAAAAGAATAAATACTGCCATTTGCAATAATATGAATGGAACTAGAGGTCATTATATTAAGTGAAATAAGCCAAGCTCAGGAAGACAAGTATCACATGATCTCACTCTTATGTGGAATCTAAAAATTAATTGATTTCATAGAGATTAAGAATAAAATGGAGCCCCCACTGGTGTGGTAAACACGGACCACTGGGAACATCGTAGAGGAGGCGGCTCAGCACAGCACCTGGACTTGGAGCAACCACTGGAGCTCCGGGCGGCTGCCTGAGGAGGAGCTGTGTCACGAGCTGTTTGGACTCAGAGCGATCGCTTCTGAACATCGGGGGGTTGCCTGGAGGAAGAGGAAAAGCGCGGCAGGTCGCTTGGTCTAGGAGTGACTGCATCAGAGCTACAGGCAGTTGCCAGAGTAGGAGCTGCGTGGTGAGCTGTTTAGACTCAGAGCGACCGCTTCTGAATACCGGGGGCTGCCCATAGGAGGAAGAGGAGAAGCACGGCGGGTCGCTTGGTCTAGGAGTGACTGCATCAGAGCCACAGGCAGTTGCCAGAGGAGGAGGCGAGTGGTGACTCCTTTGTTTGGACTCAAAGCAACCGCTCCTGAGCACCGGTGGCCTGACTGGAGGAGCGCGGTGGGTCGCTTGGTCTCCGAGCCACCGCTCCTGAACATCCGGGGGGCTACCCCGAGGAGGAGGAGGAAGAGGGCGGGTCACTTGGACTCGTAGTGACTGCCTAGGGCTACGGGCGGTTGGAGGGAGGAGGAGACGCGAAGTGGGTTGCTTGGTCTCCTAGTGACTGCGTCGGAACACCGGGCGGCTGTCCGGGGTGGGTGTGTGTGGTGGGTCTCTGGGACTCGGAGCAATTGTGCGGGGCACCAGGTGGCGGCTCAGAGGAGGGGCCGCATAGCCAGGCGATTAGGTGCAGAGTGGGGTCCCAGGACCGGCTTCTTGGTGGAAGAGCTGCACAGAGACATGCCTAGGGGCGGAGCAAAGTTTCCAGGACTGCGGGCAGATTCTCTGAGGAGTGGCAGCCTAAGGAGACTCGTCTGCGAAGGGTGAGGCTCCCAGGCCCAGGAGGTAGGTCCGGGCCCCTGGAACGTTGCAGAGGAAGACAGCCCAGCCCAGGCGGTAGTTGTAGATTGAGGGGAACCTCTAGGAGGGGAACTGACCAGCGAGACCTCCCCACCGGGTAAGTCTTCCCTGCTGGGTGAGGTTTTCCCACAAGGACGGTAAAACCAGAGACACAGGCACAAACAGGCCTTGCCTCAGCCCGCAGCCTAGTTCCCCTTTGGATGACCATTGGTCAACAAGTGGAGGCACCTCTGCCCACTATCAGGGAATATACCCCACCTGAGGGTCACCAACCCTAGAGAGGCAGCTTCCTTGTGGAGCACCGCATTATCAACTTCTTCCAAGACTGCAGGCTACTGAAGGATAAGAGGGGATATACTAGCAATCTTCAGGGACATTATAAGTCAATAGAGGAAATCTGCAATATCTTAATGACCCACTGATTCCTGAACAATATGAGAAAACAAGGGAAGAAAATGCCCCAAACAAATCTAGATGTTACATCAATAAAATCCAATGACAGCATGGCAGAAGAAATGACAGAAAGGGAGTTCAGAATGTACATAATTAAAATGATCAGGGAAGCAAATGATGAGATGAAAGAGCAAATGCAGGCATAGAATGATGAGATGAAAGAGCAAATGCAGGCACTGAATGATAGCACCAATCGACAGTTAAAAGAGCAAATACAGGAAGCAAAAGATCATTGCAATAAAGAGTTAGAGATATTGAAAAAAAAAAAAAACAAACAGAAATCCTCGAAATGAAGGAAACAATAAACCAAATTAAGAACTCCATAGAAAAAATAACCAATAGGATAGAACACCTGGAAGACAGAACCTCAGATATTGAAGACAAAATATTTAACCTTGAAAACAAAGTTGAACAAACAGAGAAGATGGTAAGAAATCATGAACAGAATCTGCAAGAACTATGGGATATCATGAAAAGGCCAAATTTGAGAATTATTGGGATTGAGGAAGGCTTAGAGAAACAAACCAAAGGAATGAACAATCTATTCAATGAAATAATATCAGAAAATTTCCCAAATCTGAAGAATGAAATGGAAGATCAAGTTCAAGAGGCTTATAGGACTCCAAATACACAAAATTACAACAGACCCACACCAAGGCACATTATAATGAAAATACCTAACATACAAAATAAAGACAGAATTTTAAAGGCTGTGAGAGAAAAGAACCAAATTACATTCAGGGGGAAACCAATACGGATATCAGCAGATTTTTCAATCCAGACCCTAAAAGCTAGAAGGGCCTGGAACAACATTTTTCAAGCCCTGAAAGAAAATGGATGCCAACCAGGAATCTTATACCCAGCAAAACTTACCTTCAAATTTGACGATGAAATAAAATCATTCCATGATAAACAAAAGCTAAAAGAATTTACAAAAAGAAAGCCAGCATTACAGAACATTCTCAGCAAAATATTCCATGAGGAAGAGATAAAAAACAAAGGAGCAAATCAGCAAAGGGAGGAATTATCCTAAAGGAACTGTCAAATAAAGGAGGAACCAAGTTGTGTGAAAAAAATAAACAAATAAATAAATAAAATTTTAAAAATGAACCAAATGACTGGGAATACAAATCATATCTCAATAATAACCCTGAATGTTAATAGCCTGAATTCATCAAACAAAAGACAGACACTGGCAGATTGGATTAAAAAGAAAGATCCAACAATATGTTGCCTGCAAGAGACTCACCTCATAGAAAGAGATACCCATAGACTAAAGGTGAAAGGATGGGGAAAAACATACTATGCACATGGACTCAGCAAAAAAGCTGGAGTATCCATCCTCATTTCAGATAATGTGGACTTCAAGCCAAAGTTAGTCAGAAGGGATAAAGAAGGACATTTCATACTGCTTAAGGAAAGCATAAATCAGCAAGATATAACAATCATAAACATCTATGCCCCAAACAGTGGCTCATCCATGTATGTCAAACAAATCCTTCTCAATTTTAGAAACCAAATAGACCATAACACAATAATACTAGGTGATTTTAACACGCCTCTCTCACCACTGGACAGATCTTCCAAACAAAAATTGAATAAAGAAACCACAGATCTCAATAACACAATCAATAATTTAGACTTAACAGACATTTATAGAATATACCATCCAACCAAGAGCGAATACACTTTCTTCTCAGCAGCACATGGATCCTTCTCTAAAATAGACCATATATTATGCCACAAAGCTAATGTTAGCAAATACAAGAAGATAGAGACACTACCTTGTATTCTATCAGATCATAATGGATTGAAGTTAGAAATAAATGAAAGAGTAAAAAACAGAAACTACTCCAACACCTGAAGATTAAACAATATGCTATTATACGATGAATGGATAACAGAAGATATTAGGAAGGAAATTAAAAAATTCTTAGAGGTAAATGAGAACAAAGAAACTTCATATCGAAATCTCTGGGACACTATGAAAGCAGTACTTAGAGGAAAATTTTTTTCATGGAGCGCATTTAATAAAAGAAGTAAAACTCAACAAATAAACGACCTAACACTACAGCTCAAAGCCCTAGAAAAAGAAGAACAGACCAACACCAAAAGTAGTAGAAGACAGGATATACTTAAACTCAGAGCTGAAATCAACGAAGTTGAAACAAAAGAAACATACAAAAAATTGACAAAATAAATAGTTGGTTCTTTGAAAAAATAAACAAAATTGATAAACCTTTAGCCACACTAACAAAGAGAAGACGAGAGAAAACCCAAATCACTAAAATTCGTAATGAACAAGGAAATATCACAAGACACGACTGAAATACAAAACATAATTAGAAGCTATTTTGAAAATCTATACTCCAACAAAATAGAAAATTTCGAGGACATCAACAGGTTTCTAGAGACATATGAATTGCCTAAACTAAACGAGGAGGACATACACAATTTAAATAAACCAATTTCAAGTAATGAAATAGAAGAAGTCATCAAAAGCCTACCAACAAAGAAAAGTCCAGGACCAGATGGCTTCTCAGCCGAATTCTACAAAACCTTTAAAGAAGAGCTCATTCCAATACTTCTCAAAGTATTCCATGAAATAGAAGAGGAGGGAACTCTCCCAAACTCATTCTATGAAGCCAATATTACCCTGATACCTAAACCAGACAGAGACACATCAAGGAAAGAAAATTTCAGACCAATATCCTTAATGAACATCGATGCAAAAATTCTAAACAAAATTTTAGCAAAATCACATACAAAAACATATTAAAAAGATAGTGCACAATGATCAAGTGGGTTTCATCCCAGGGATGCAAGGTTGGTTCAACATCAGGAAATCAATAAATGTAATTCACCATATCAATAGACTTAAAGTCAAGAATCACATGATTATTTCAATACACGCAGAAAAAGCATTTGATAAAATACAGCACCCCTTCATGCTCAAAACACTAGAAAAAATAGGGATAGTGGGAACATTCCTTAACATTGTAAAGGCCATCTATGCTAAGCCCATGGCTAATATCATTCTAAATGGTGAAAAACTGAAAGCATTCCCCCTAAAACTGGAACAAGGCAGGGATGCCCTCTTTCACCACTTCTTTTCAATATTGTCCTTGAAACTCTAGCCACAGCAATTAGACAGAACAAAGAAATTAAAGGGATATGAATAGGAAAAGAAGAACTCAAACTATCCCTATTTGCTGATGATATGATTATATACTTAAAGGAACCAGGAAATTCCACCAGAAAACTTTTAGAACTCATAAGTGAATTCAGTAAAGTAACGGGATAAAAGATCAATGCACATAAATCTAAGGCATTTTTATACATAAGTGATGAATCTTCCAAAAGAGAAATTAGGAAAACTACCCCATTCACAATAGCATCAAAAAAAATAAAATACTTGGGAATCAATCTCACAAAAGAGGTGAAAGACCTCTACAATGAGAACTACAGAATACTAAAGAAAGAAATTACAGAAAAACTTAGAAGATGGAAAGATCTCCCATGTTCTTGGATAGGAAGAATTAATATTGTCAAAATGGCCATACTACCAAAAGTGCTATACAGATTCAATGCAGTTCCAATTAAAATCCCAATGATGTACCTTACAGAAATAGAGCAAAGAATCATGAAATTCATCTGGAAGAATAACAAACCCAGAATAGCTAAAGCAAACCTTGGCAGAAAGAGTGAAGCAGAGGGTACCAGATCTTCAACTCTACTACAAAGCAATAGTAACAAAAACGGCATGGTATTGGTTCCAAAATAGAAAGGTGGATCAATGGTACAGAATAGAGGACACGGACACAAACACAAATAAATACAATTTTCTCATACTAGACAAAGGGGCCAAAAATATGCAATGGAGAAAAGATAGCCTCTTCAACAAATAGTGCTGGGAGAATTGGAAGTCCATATGGAACAGAATGAAACTAAACCCATATCTCTCACCATGCACAAAACTAAACTCAAAATGGATTAAGGACCTCGGAATCAGACCAGAGACCTTGCATCTTATAGAAGAAAAAGTAGGTCCAGAGCTTCAACATGTCGGCTTAGGTCCAGACTTCCTCAACAGGACTCCCATAGCACAAGAAATAAAAGCAAGAATCAATAACTGGGATAGGTTCAAACTAAAAAGCTTTCTCTCAGCAAAGGAAACTATCAGCAATGTGAAGAAAGAGCCTACAGAGTGGGAGAAAATCTTTGCCAATCATACTTCAGATAGAGCACTAATCTCCAGAATCTATAAAGAACTCAAAAAACTCTACACCAAGAATGCAAATAATGCAATGGACAAATGGGCGAAGGAAATGAGTAGACACTTCACAGAAGAAGATCTACAAGCAATCAACAAACATGGAAAAATGTTCAACATCTCTAGTAATAAGAGAAATGCAAATCAAAACCACCCTAAGATTCCATCTCACCCCAATTAGAATGGCGATTATCAAGAATACAAGCAACAACAGGTGTTGGCGAGGATGTGGGGAGAAAGGTACACTCATACATTGCTGGTGGGGCTGCAAATTAGTGCAGCCACTCTGGAAAGCAGTGTGGAGACTCCTTAGAAAACTTGGAATGGAACCACCATTTGACCCAGCTATCCCACTCCTTGGCCTATACCCAAAGGACTTAAAATCAGCATATTATAGAGATACAGCCACATCAATGTTCATAGCTGCTCAGTTCCCAATAACCAGATTGTGGAACCAACCTAGATGTCCTTCAATTGATGAATGGATAAAGAAATTGTGGTATATATATACAATAGAATATTACTCAACCATAAAGAAGGATAAAATTATGGCATTTGCAGGCAAATGGATGAAATTGGAGAATATCATGCTAAGTGAGATAAGCCAATCTCAAAAAACCAAAGCACGAATGATATCGCTAATAAGTAGATTATGACACATAATGGTGGGTGGGAGGGGTTAGTGTTAGGGTTAGAGTTAGGGTTAGGGAGCGGGGCAAGAATGGAGGAAGGAAGGACTGTATAGAGGGAAAAGAGTGGTGGGCTGGGTGGAGGTAAGGGAAAAAAATAACAGAATGAATCAAACATTACCCTATGTAAATTTATGATTGTACAAATGGTATGCCTTTGCGCCATGTACAAACAGAGAAACAACATGTATCCCATTTGTTTACAATAAAAAAAAAAAGAATAAAATGGAGGTTACCTGAGGCTGGAGAGGGTAGAGAGGAGGGAGAGATGAGGGAAGGTTAATCAATAGGTGCTAAGTTGTGGTTAGACAGAAGTAAGAATTTCTAGTATGCTATTGCAAAGTAGGGTGACTATAATAGCAATTTTATACTGTATGTCTGAAAAAGGTAGAAGAAAGGATTTTGAATGTTTTCACCATAAAGAAGTGATAAGTGTTTGAGGAGAGAGATTTCTTTAACCTGTTATGCAATATTTACATGTATTGAAACATCACATAGTACCCCATAATATGTAAAATTTCTGTGTGTTTTTGCATCAGTAAAAATAAACAGCTTAATAAGTAAAATGTGTTTCCAGAGGAGAAGCAGGGGACAAGAAGTAGATTCTCAGCAGCCACCCTGCAGCCTCAGAGCAGCAGCAAGAAACATCCCCAGCTTCTGGATGGAATTCCAAAAGGGTTCTGTGTCGTGGGCAGACAAAACTTGGCTTTCCTGTGTATAACAAGCATCAGGAGCCTTTGGAGAATGTGGAGAGCAGACATACATCAAAGGCAGTTCTGAGAACCCTCTCAGTGAGGCCTGCTGGGACACGGCTAGGGTAATAGAGCATCAGCACCAGCAGCATGAAAAAGACGGTCCCTGGTTGGAACACACCCAGAGTGAGAATAGCAACTGCAATAAATATACCAAAGACACCTGTGTTCTTGGGTTCTGAGCAGGGGCCAAAGTAGTCAGAATCTAATGGACTCTTAAAAATATGGGCAAACCTGATACTAAAGTCCTTGGCTTGTGGCCTGATGGACAAGTGTCTCTGGCTTGGTATTAGTTCCTGCAACCAAAATATGGTGCTCAAAAATAGTACTCTCCATTTCAACTCCATTCCAGTAAGTCCTTTATTATGCATTTTTATTTCAGAGAAGATTGCTTCTAACTTTTCCATTAGAAAAATGAATATTATGATGGATTTCCTTTTTCCATTGAAGTTAATTGGCCGTGGGCAATACAAATAAGCACTGTATCTAGTAGAAAGAAAAACAGAGGGATGTTCATGAATTGCTATGAGCAAACAAAGATTGTGGATCATTTGAGGAACCGAGGTTTCTGATAAGTTGTGCTACTCAAGGCACTCTCAGTATCTAGCAATTTATTCCCAAATGGAATTTGTGCCTTTGTTCTTTTTGTCATTAATCCATTAATTCATTCATGAAACCCTTCGGTACAGCATATGGATAGGACTGTGGATTTGAAGATGAACAGAACTTCCTTCAGCTGGTATGGATAATGTATCACTTTACTTTATATAGAAACTTTTAATTTCTTTTGGTCATAAGTCTTTATGGAAATACTGAGTAGCGATAGACTTTCTCCCCAGGAAAAATCACATGAGCCTAATTTTACATATAGTTTCAGGGATTCAAACTTTTAAATATTTTACTCTCTAGAATAGTGTAGAAAAATTACTGAACAGTGGTAAAGGATTGGTTGAGAATGGAGATCAAGCATTTTGTAATATTGGCAATTGGCAAATGTTTTTCTACAGCAACGTTCCATCCCTGGAGAACTAGAAGACACTTTGGTTGGACTGACCCAAAGTCTTGCCTACAATCTCCTGCTGGTTAATATCAGGTTGGGACATAGTATTCCTGATTTGACTTCTTTCCAGACCCTGATTCTGTCTTTACTCTGTCTTTCAGCTTGAAAACTCTGTGAAGGTCTAATGAATACTTTTCCTGAAGAAGCTAAGAATTTGTTTACCAGAATTGTTACAAAAAATGAGGGGCTTAGTGAGGTGTTACCTGCTTAAAATGAATGTGGTAAATGTGCACCTGCCTCCACACAACACAATTTTATTTAAAGATGGACAAAAATTTAAAAGAAGCACTTTTTTTTAACTCAAGACATTAAACAAATATCTTGTCCAGATGAATATAATTTTTATTTTATTTTTTAAAGATTTATTTTTAAAGATTTATTTTATTTTTAAAGACAGAGGTTTCCTTTCCAACTAGAATTGCCCAGATAGGGTTAAAAATTGCTAAAGTCAGGAATTGAAATGCTGACAGCCTCATAACCTCAGGGGCCAAATGGCACCACAACAAGTTCTTACATTTTTCAACTTTAGAAGACCCTAGAGACTACTTTTATTGCATATTTTATGAAGCCATCTGTCTTTTTACCAGAGTTAGTATATGTTCAAAACTTTAAAGTTTTTCTTTGTGGCAAAGAACCAACACTTCACCCTGTGTAGTGGCCAGCAGAAAATTCACAAGGTTCACAGAAGAAAGAGACTGGGCACAGCTGAATCCAGCAGGTGCAGGGGTGGTCATGGCAATTGCAGTAGGTAGGCATTCCATGCTAGGTGCATTTTCCAGCCTCATCCAGGAATGATCAACACCATCGTCATCTTAATTGACATACCCTTTTTAGGGCTCTTTTCTTAGATTTGCTAGCATGCTATCATTTAAAATTCTTTATATTTCAAATGAGACTTCATAATGTGAAAAGCTCCCTTCCAATTCATATTTGGCTGCCTAGGAATGAGTGAGGGACAAGATATGAAAGATCTTATATGGGGTAAAGCACTACAGTAAGCATGCAAAAGAAGTGGTATAAGCTTCAATGGATCTCAAATATAATTATCAATCCAGATGTTTCCAACTCAAGTGCAAGCATGTTTGAGTATAAAGTACAAAGGACTTGGTATAGGAAAAGCATTCAGTGTAGTCAATTGTTACCTATGCATAGGCTTCCTCCTACTGCTACTTTACACTTTTAAATTCAATGTAAAAATCATCAGTCACAATTTATATCCATCTGAATGGAGATGCTTCTGGGGCATTTCATATTGATTGTGAAAGATGCTGTAATCTCCAAAAGAATATAGGTCATCCTAGTAAGAATGCAAGAATAGAGGAACTTGTAATTTTAATCAAAGCTGCCAGCAGCATTTTCCCCAATTTTGGGGAACGTATTAACAGTGACTTTTGAGAAGATTGTGAATGTTCAGGGTTAAAAGTGAATGCACTTGTTTTTCAGAAGTTGATCTAAAGAAATAGTTTTGGAATAGAACATGTACTGTTGGTGTTTCTAGATGAGAATAATAGTGATGGTGGGCAGTGGAGCAGTGCCCAGGAATAAGTGATAAAGCTTCTCAGAAGTTTAGGTCAGTGGTTGTTAAATTAGTGTGCTTAAGAATCACTTGATGTATTAAAATCACTTGGTGTAATAAAAGTCAAGTTCTAGTACCTGTTTCCAGGTGTCCCACACTGTGAACCACTGGATACTGCACTGACCTTGCCTTGTGTGCTAATATTTCTAGGTCCATCTGAATAATAATAGCATACAAAACACATACATTCTGCAGCTTGGGTACCAGTAGCACTGCTTTCGAATCCCAATATGTGAACACATTTTATTTTAAAGTAGGCAAAAACAATACATGAATTATGTTTTAAAAATTTAAATGGTATAGCGGTAGCAGGATGATATAAATTACAATAAGCATTTTATTTTTATAGAAAATACAGGGTATTTTTATTAAAATTTGATAGTGTATGAACAACATCCCCCTACATAAAAATGATCAATTCTCCAAACATAGCTCATTAGTATGCAATTATTCTTGATTTTCAGGATATTTATGAGCTACAACCAGTAATCTCCTACTTCATATCATCATCTTCTCAACTATATTAGAGTGGATTACAAACCAGCCTCAAAGTCAACACAGTTTTAATAAAACATAGATCATAATACTTTTGATCAATATATGCTTTTGATCAATAATAGACTGACAGAAATGTATAGGCAGTTTTTATATGAAAGTCACAAAATATATTGACTGAAAAACTGCCCTATGGATGATACAGTGTTTATCTATTAGCCCAGACTCCAAAGATGACAAAGACCTTCCCTCCACACAGAGGCAGATGCCATTCTTCATGGTACCACTTATCCCAGTTAAATCAGATGCTACCTCAGAATACTTCTCAACAAAGTCATACGCCACCAAGCTCTCAGAGTTGTCATGAGAGTGAAATTGCATTTGCCATACCTGCCTCACCCAAAACAAAAGCATTCCTTTCTCTTTCAACCTTTCAGAAACAGTGGTCCATATAATTCATATTGAACTAAAATCTTGGTAGGAGACCCTGTTCTGCCAAAACAGAAGCAAAGTTTCTTGCTCTTGAAAGGAAGCATGAAACCCCATGTCACTTCTTAGAGATTCTCCCAGGAGGGGTGCATTTGTTCATAAATATGCAAGAGATAGTTTGTGTGTGTCCATTGTTAAGAGCACAAAGATTTCAACCCTTTTCATCAATACCAAATTTGGATTTGCTGAAAAGTCAAGGCTTAATTTCTCTCTGAAGTTTCAATTTGAAATAAACCAACAAACAAAATGTCCCAAATTATTTTAGGAAAGTACCATGTGTCTCAATTTCACTTTTCTTTTTAATGCTTAACCAAATTGTATTTTGTCTACTTTTCTATAAATTTGTATTTTGTTAAATTGTGATGTTTATATCATACTTTAAATTATGAAATAAAATAATCTCAGTTTAGGAAATTTAAAATACACAGAAAAATATATAAAAGTAGGATCATAATGCAAAAAACAAACAAAGATACAAATAAAACCCCAAAACTAAAAAACCAAAAAACCAACTACTTCTAACACTTTGGTATATTTTAATTTATCACCTGTATATATTGATATGAATTTGTCATTTTCTTTTATTTTCCCACAATAACTAGTCTGTTTTCAGCATATGGTTTGCATTGTGCTTTTTAAACATGTACTATTTCTTGAGCATTTAATTTAAAATGGGAGCATGAAATTAAATTATCTTCTCAAAATGTGTTTTTATGTGTCTTAGTCTGGGTCCTCTGAGGAACAGATTGCAAAATGGGATTAAACCTGCAAGAATTTTATTAGAAGTGCCTGTGTGAGAGAAAATAGGAAGGGAGCCAGACATGGTCTGCCTGGCCATCATACTGCCATTTAAGTCTAACCAGAAGTGGGTCTACCTTAGGATCTTGTCCCTGGGGTCATCAGCTGGGAGAAGGTCAGGGAGGTGTGGCCTTGGCCGAAATGCAATAATGGATTTTAAAATGCAGCAGCCAGGTGGACCTTAATCTAGTGGTATTTCCTGTGATTGGATGTTTGTTAGGTACATTTTCATAGCCACACATGTTGAGATGACTTGATAGGCAATCATATGGATAGGTTTCTCCCAATCCTTTCCAATAATTATCATGCTTCAACGATTGTTTTCTTGGGCTTCTAGACATGAAATTGCTATATCATGGATGAAACTTGTTTCTGAATATATTATGAGATAGTTAATATTTCTGAATACTTTTGCCAAAATAATTTTGGTAACAACAATGATGTATTTTTTATATTAATCTGTCTAGTTATTTGGAAGGTATACATCATTCTACAAGTGACTATCTTTAGACTTTTTAAGTAATTTTTTTCAGTCTGCATTTGATTGGAGTCTATAAAATAGTTACTTTCTTACACCCTCCTCCTCTTCAATTTCTTATTTTCATGAATGTCATATGGAATTCCAGGCTAAGAATACTATTAATTAATAACAATCCTATTAAGTTTCAAAAAAACCTTTCAAGTATATATTGTTATATTAATAGTTAATGTAAGATTGGAAAAAATAGAGTATTACCATCATAAATAATTCCAAGTAAACAAAAATTTCATTTTCTAAGAACCGGTAAGATTCTGTAGGGTATTTTTAGCATCCCCTTCTATTCTTGAGATTGAGCCTGTCCATCACAATACCAGACTTTAAATTATACTACAGAACCATAGTAACAAAAACAGCATGGTATTGGTACCAAAACAGACATGTAGACCAACGGTACAGAATAGAAGGCACAGAGACAAACCTACATAAATACAGTTATCTCATACTAGACAAAGGTGCCAAAGCATACATTGGAGAAAAAATAGCTCTTCAACAAATGGTGCTGGGGAAACTGGAAATCCAGATGTAGCAAAATGAACTGGGCATGGTGGTGCATACCTGTAATCCCAGTGGCTTGGGAGACTGAGGCAGGAGGATAGCAAGTTCAAAGCCAGTCTCAGCAATGGTGAGGCAATAAGATACTCAGTGAAACCCTGTCTCTAAGCAAAATTCAAAATAGGGCTTTGGGATGTGGCTCAATGATTGAGTGCCCCTGAGTTCAAATCCTCAGTACTCCCAAAAATCAATAAATAAAATGAAATTAAACCCTTATCTCTCAGCCTGTACAAAACTTAACTCAAAGTAGATAAAGGACTTAGGCATTAGAAGAGGGACCCTGCATCTAACAGTAGAAAAAGTAGGCCCAAATTTCTGTCATGTTGGCTTAGGAACTGACTTCCTTACCAAGACCCATAAAGCACAAGAAGTAAAATCAAGAATGAATAAATGGGATGGATTCAAACTAAAAACAGCTTCTTCTCAGCAAAGGAAACAATCAATAATGTGAGGAGAGAGTCTACAGAGTAGGAGAAAATCTTTACCACACGCACCTCAGGTAGAGCACTAATCTCCAGGATATATAAAGAACTCAAAAAACTTAACACCGAAAAAACAAATGACCCAATCAATAAAGGGGCTAAGGAACTGAACAGACACTTTGTAGAAGAAGAAATACAATTGATCAACAAACATGGAAATAATGTTCATCGTCTCAAGCAATTAGAGAAATGCAAATCAAAACTACTGTAAGATTTCATCTCACATTAGTCAGAATGTCAATTATTAGGAATACAAGTGATAATAAGTGCTGGCAAGGATGTGGAGAAAATATACACTCATACATGGATGGTGGGATTGCAGATTGGTGAAACCATTATGGAAAGCAGTGTGGAGATTCCTCAGAAAACTTGGAATGGAACCACCATTTGACCCAGCTATCCCAGTCCTTTGTATACACCCAAAGGACTTAAAATCAGCATACTACGGTGAACAGCCACATCAATGTTTATAGCAGCTCAATGCACAATAGCTAAACTATGGAACCAACATAGATGCCCTTCAACAGATAAATGGATAAAGAAAATGTGGTATATATACACAATGGAATATTACTCAGCCTTAAAGAAGAATGAAATTATGGTATTTGCAGATAAATGGATGGAACTAGAGAATAACATGCTAAGTGAAATAAGCCAATCCCACAATGTTTTCTCTGACAAGCAGAAACTGATTGATAGTTGGGGGAAGGTGGAGGGAAGAATGAAGGAACTTTGGATTGTGCAGAGGGGAGTGAGAGGAGGAATGGTGTGGTGGGTTAGGAAGGATGGTGGAAAGAGACAGACATTATTACCCTACATACATGTATGATTACACAACCAGTGTGACTCAGCACCATGTACAGCCAGAGGAATGAGAAGTTATGCTCCATTTGTGTACAATGTGTCAAAATGCTTTCTACAGTCATGTATAACCAATTAGAACAAATAAAAAAATTATAAAAAAGAATCAATAAATGGAATGGATTCAAACTTTTTCTCAGCAAAGGCAATAATAATGTGAAGAGAGAACCTAGAGAATGGGAGAAAATCTTGAAATTATGTCCTTTGCTGGTAAATGGATGGAGTTGGAGATTATCATGCTAAGCGAAATAAGCCAATCCCAAAGAACCAAAGGCTGAATGTTCTCTCTGATATGTGGATACTAATTCACAAAAAGGAGTTGGAGCTAGGGAAGCATAGAGGTACTTTGGATTAGACAGAGGGGAGTGAAGGGATGGGATGGTGATTGGGGTAGGAAGGACAGTGGAATGAATTCAACATTATACACATATATGATAGCACAACCAGTGTGATTCTACATCATGTACAACCAGAAGAATGAGAAGTTCTACTTCATTTACGTATGATATGTCAAAATGCATTCTACTGTCATGTACAACTAATTAGAAAAATTTTAAAAAGACTGAGCCTGTCATAGATATGAACAGAATTAAAGTGAGAGGAACATGTTTGAAACTAACCCTTCAGCAACCTGATGAAATACGGCATGACAGGAAAAATCCATATTTTCCTCATAGCTCTTTCACCTTAGTTATTAGGGAATCCAAGGCTTTTCTTTTATTTCCTGACTTGGAGACAGATGATCTAAGTTAAAGATCACAATAAAGTTTTATGCTTTGGACAAACCACATTAATTTCTTTGCACTTGAACTTCCTAATATGCAAAATGTGATAAAACCTTCTCTACTATGACACAGAATTTTTATGATAACTAAAATAAGCTATTTCCACACATCATGCCAAGATGTAGTGTTTGTACATAAGCAGAATTTGAAAAAGAATTCCCTATTAGGATTAGCCGAATATGTCTTTTGATATTTGATTTTGTGTTAGCAGCACCTTTTCAGGGGAATAGATAGAGCTACCTTCAGTGAAATGGAATTTTCCTTACAATTGATTTCAAGGCGAGGAAACTTGGAGCTGATTTGATTATGCTGCCATGTTTCATGAGTTGACCACCAAGAGCATCTTCCTTTCACTCATGAATGAAGCTTTCTACTGGGTGTAAGGCTGCTTTCCATCTTCAGTCATAGCATGACACCATCATTTTAATGAGGGTCAATTTTTAAGCCTCTCACCTCTATGCTGCATGTTTCATAGCAGAAATATATGCTTCTATTCTAACATAATTCTTCTGGCCATGTCACTTATAAAATGTTGACTCTAGGTTGAAAATGTAATTCCATATCCATCCATCTCTCTTGTGAGAAGAAAATTTTAATCACCTTGTATGAAGGTATTAACAGTGAATAGATGATAAATCTATAACAATTTGCATATGGATTGGAGAATGAACTTTTTCATGAAATAAGATTTTTAAATTTACTTACTGGTGATTTTCATTCCTATGAGGGAATGTATATGCAAAGTTCAAATCTACAAAATAGTGAAGAAGGGTGGAGGTGGGGTGGCAGGTGATTTGTATCCTGTTAAAAGGATTGCAGAATTTTCTGTGAAATTACATATATATTTAAAAAAATTTTGTTGTTGATAGACAGGATGCCTTTATTTTATTTTTTATGTGGTGCTAAGGACCAAACTCAGTGACTCACACAGGCTAGGTAAGCACTCTGCCACTGAGCTACAGCCCCAGCCCTCTCTGTGAAATATTAACCATCCATAACACTACTTAGTCTGATAAAGGCCAGACCTGTGAATATTTAACTTTCACCATGTTTGCTTTTATGATGGTGCATCACATTCACATATGAAATATAGACTATTGCTTATTATTAATTAGACCTTAGTTGATTTTCAGGATTTAATTTTTCAATAATAATATGTGAATTTTTATGGCACTATACATTCAAAATAAGAGAATTTTAAGATTCAAAATATCACAGTCTTAGAAACCATCTTGATATGCCATCCCACTTATACAAACTGTCTTCTGCATATCTTTTGCACACAAGGTACTGAAGGATTCTGTGCGATATAAAATGCCTTTTATCCTCTTAGGTACTCAGGCTCCTCTTTCAGGGGAACAGATTTTGAGCCTCTTTCAAGTTCATTGCAGAGGAAGAGCAGTGTGGTCAGCAGGCAGAGACCTAACAGAGGAAGACAGTTGGAATGACTATGGAAGAGTAGGGGTGTGGAGACAGAGGGACTGGCTAGCCAGGGAGCAGGAGGAAGCCAGACAACACCTGCTGTTGAATGTAAGGACTCAGTCAGCAGGTTTGTAGGTCAGCCTGCTTCCCAGCTGGTTCATGCCATTCCTGACAGGGTGTGAGGTTAAAAGTCCTGATTACCTTTTCAGAAATGTTGATGGCTGAGGCAGGTGGATGACTCTTGGGGGGATATATGGCTTCTTTGATCCAGTGCTTTTTCAAAGGCCTCTGTGATGTGAAGCCAGGCTTATCTTCTGTGACTTTCCTGAAACCACTCCACGTTTTAATCAAACACACTGCTTCCTGTTCCTAGTGGCTCAAGTTTATGAACTAGTATGTGAGTACAGGTGGAGAAAGATAAGCTAGAAAGGGAATCTGAGGGCAGTAAATGACGTAGTGTCTTGACACACTTAAAAGTTAAGACTTTAATCATGAAAGTGTTAGGAAAATATTGATGGACTTGGACTTTAATCAGGGAAATGACATAATTGCATTTGCATTTTAAACGGATGAATGAGTACAATGGTAGTATCTTATGGATTTAAGCACCAGAGTTGTGGGGTCAGACTGTCTGGGGTTGGATTCCTTCCCTTATCTCATAAGCACTGACTTTATTAAATTCTGTAAGCCTCTGTGATCTCCCCTGTAGTGTGGGGATAAAAATTATTACCTATCTTACAAATTTGTTGTGAGGATTAAATAAGATAAAGCGTACAGTATTCTTAGTCCAGTGCCTGACATAGAAAAAGAGAACATTCAGCCCATGGCTGTTATTGTTCTTATTATCTTTCTGGGGTAGTATAAAAGATGGATGACTGCTGGCAGCTTGAAACAGGGGCCCAAAGGCCAAGAGACCAGATAGGAATCCATTCATGGCAATATTGTAGGACAGGCATTGAAGCACTGAATCAAGGCAATGGCAAAAGGTTTGAGAAGGGCAAACAAAATTAAACCATAATGGGCATAAACTTCACAGGTTATGGGGAGTGAGGAAGAGAGGGGGACAAGTCATGAATGGTTCCGAGGTTTCTATTTGCGGGCATCAGGGATGTTGTTCCTGTTGATCAGCAGGGTGGCGAATGCAGCAGCTCTGGTTGAGGTTCCACTCCTACCTATTATGTACGGCCATAAGATTGCACTTCCCAAAGGAGATGGGAAGGCAACAGATGTCCTGGCAACAGCCCTCAACCTCACTGTTTGACAGGAGTTGTGGGTAAACACTTCAGTTCCTTTGCATGTAGGTAGGATAACTCAATTACCCAGTAGGATTCAGCTCTGGGTTATCATGGTGGTAACTGTTTGATAACTCAAGTCTTTTTGGATGACTTCCCTCCCTGGTCTCACTACTCCAATCCACTAGTAGTTTCTCCTGGATCATCTTTCAAATGACTATTTGCACCAGATTTCTTGTCTCAGGACTTTTCCCTGGAAGAAAAGAAACCAAAAGAGTAGGGAAGGTAAAAGAAAAAGGAAGAACTGGAAAATAATTTATTTTAAGCATGGGGGGGGTAAACTTTGAAACATTCTAGTAGAGATGATCTGGAGGTTTTTGGCAGATTCAATGGAATTAAACAGGAATTTAATAAATAGCTGGACTCTAACTAGACTAGACTGCTAGTAAATTGCAAAAAGGAGTGATAGCTGAACTGTAGGAAGAAGATGTGCCCTCAAGGACAGCTTACAATGTAAGATTTGCAAAAGTCAAAGAAAGGCATTTAAAGTTTATATTTAGATGCAACCTTTAAATATTATGAAAACAACATTTTTCAGGAAGGATACTGATATTTCTTATTAAAGTGTAAATCCTTTTAGAGGTGGCAACTTTTCATCTTTGTTAAAGACCAGTATTATCTCACACATAATAACAAACAAATATTTGTTGAATGAATATAACTTTCATCATCCTACTGTAAAGATAAAGGAGCTGAGGTGGTGAAATTAAGGACAGAGAGTAACTTAGTAATTATTCCCATCTTACACCATCTTTTCTGTTCTCTGATTTGTTAGTTCTCTAAGTTTGCTACAAATGGACTCATATTGTAAAGGTATGAGCCCTGCCATCTCCCCTTCATGAGAAGTGGGTATTCTGTATGAATTTATTCCCAATACAACTAAAACCAGTTGATTACATCATGAGGTAAAAGAAAAAAAAAAATAGAGTCTTGAAGGAAGGGAGGAAGGTCAGGGAACCCCACAGACACAGTTCCAATCTTTGCTCACCCCCTTTGCCACTATTGAGCCTCCACAATTACCTTTTACTACTTTATTACAGCTTAGGTTGGAATGGAAAGATGCAACATGACATCATCATGATACAATTACTTCCTGGTTCTGAGTTTTGATTTCACTTCATTTTTCCCCTTCTCCATAATTTGAGATACTACAGAAAATCCAAACCTTTAATTCTTCTACATTGTGACACATTCCCAATCTATCATCAGGCAACAATTCATTTTATTGCATCTAAGTCTCCTTACTTAGATACAATAAAATTCCTGAACTTCTTAGAAACTTTATACTGTCCTTTGGAGGTAAAATAGGATTTAATTTATAGATCCAAGAAGCATTTATGTTAAGTCTGTGAAGAGAGTTATCAAATGCTTTTCTTAGTTTTAAGGCTTTTCCTTATTTATTCTTTGCCTTTGATACATTGCGTCTAGTTTTGCAAGATTGTTCAGAGATACTTACTTTGAACTTTTCTAGATTGAAGGAAAAAGGTTTCTTGTTGAAAATAGAAAAGATGAATCTAGTTATTTGTAATCAGGTCAACAGATTTTATAAAATCTGAAAAATCACTGTTGTTTTTAAATAATTTTTTACTTCGATAATGATTTCTGACCATCCCTATGCATTTTCCTTCAGCGTTTAAATGTTTAGCACCCCAAGATTGTACTTGATGTCCTACTGCCTCCAGAAGTATCTTTTTTACATTGTCCACTGTTGTACTAAGTCAATTACCAAGTTGTCTTTTCTCATTTATATAAAGCCATTAAACCAATGTCTTGTCCTGTGCAGATACAATAAGCAATCACTGACAGCTTTCCACTTAATTACATGCTTCACTGGGTGCTTCTTGATTGAAAATATTCTATCATAATTTCCTTTGTTCTATGCTCATGATCTCACCCCTGGAACATAAGGGATGATAAAGAAAGATCTGATTGAACAAGATGCTTCTTGGGTAGAAGCTGTACCTGGCACTCCAGTGACATATGAATATCCTTGCCCTTTACTGCCAGGTCAGAATGTTGGATCTGGGTTCTCTCCTGTGGGTGGCTGACACTTGCATTTTCCAGGAGAGAGTACTCAGCCCTTGTGTTATGACTTCTCCCGAAGATGACCTGCTTTTACTGACCTCTTCTGATGTCTGGGAGAAGCAAAGTGTTGTGACATTTCTATTCAGGTTTTTTTTTTTTCCAATTTCCTGACCTCCTGGTCCTTAGACCAATAATTAGGGAGCTTCTACAACTTCCATGGCAGGTCAGAAAGCTCTCAAATAGTTTTTAAAAAGAATCATAGAAATATCTTTGCTCAACCAATAGTGCTATTTATTGGACCCAGGAACAACATTGAGCTATAGCTGGTTTGAGATATGCTTGTAATGAAGGTTTTCTTTGAACTCTTGTTCTTATGTGACTTGAGTTTTAACCCTGGACTTGTTTTTTTAACCTGATAGTCATGTTATCATCATGGAGTGATACACATGGGCAGCCAGGTTGACCTCATCAGGGAAAAATTCTTTCTCCGGAAGAGCTAGCTAAAATGGCACAGTTAGAGTCATTTACTTGTTTAAAGTGCTAAGTCTGTTAAAATTAAGAAAAAAAATAGCTTAGGACTAATTTATTAATGCTGACTTATTGCTGTCTTGTATATAGCGCTAGTTATGTAAAAACAATAGAACTTGAAGGAAAGTTTGAAAATTATCTCATTTTTTCTTATTTTGCAGATAAAGACAATGAGGCTCCAGGGTGAGGTGACTTCTTCTTCTATGAGAACTGGCATTGGATCATAGATCTTAATATTCTTTGTCCAATATTCCTTCTATTACCCTGCTCATAAAGTCAGTTCTTAAATTTAAGAAAAAGTAAAATTTTAAAGGTTCTAGGAAAGAAAGATCAGCCTGGGGCAGGGAGCAAAGGAGACTGGGAAAGGTAATGCTACAATTATTACTAATGGTTTTTCTGGGGTCAGAGTTGGTAGGGCAGACTGTTGTTGATTCCATTTGTAACCTTCTAGGTACTTGCTCTTCAATACCTTAAGCTCAAAAGTATTTGGTTGTGTTTTTAAGACTAAGCTATTTCATTTTATTCCCCTCTCCCCCTTTTTAACTTAATTTGGTATACAAGATTTGCTTAAAGAATTTTTAAAAAAAAGATAAAAAGACACTTGTTAAAGACACTGAACTATGTCTAACCAAATCACTTGAACCTTGGGTGACCTGGGAATATGGAGTAGTTCTGGGTGACATCAGAGGCTAGGTTTATTCACAGTAGTCAGTAAATAAAGAGGGACCTGAGCTTGCTTTAAAACCTGAGCAGAATTTGCATAGACTAAGAAGAGCTGTCAGAGTGGGAATTCTCATGAAAGGACACATTTGGAAATGAGCTTCGGCTCTCACTACTCAGTAGTGTCTGGACATTAGTGGGAGATGAGCTTGGTGAGCTTGAGTGGGTTTTGACCAGGACCCCTTAAAAGCTGTGAAAAGGATCAATTCCATAGTAGGTTCCTGGGCTGGGGAGGGGTTTTGCAATGCAGCTTTGTAGGAAATTCAGTCTGGTGCCCTGGGTGAATTGAAGTGAGTGGAAGCAATGAGAGGAGGATGCTAGAAAATCCAAGACAGGAGGTGATAACCTGGCAGTTCCACGAAGAGGAAGAATGAACCTGTGAAACAAAACCAAAGAAGCCTGGATTGTACTAAGCTTGTATGCTGGAGAACACAAGAAAACAACTTTAAGATTGCAAGTTGGGGAGAAGTCGACAAAGAGTCTTATAAACATTAGAGTAAAATACAGCAGCACTTTGAAAATCAAAGATAAAAGGCAGAGAAAAGTGAACTGTGACCACCATGTGACCCTTTTCATATTTTGGTGCCTTTCATCCGTTTGTCATCATTCCTAGATGGGCTGGGAAAATGTTGGGGGTGAGGGTGATTATACTCCATTTCTTTCTTTGTTGCACACATTAGAGAGGTACATATTAGGTGTTTAGTAAAAATAGCTTGAACTTGGATATCTGAGAGAATGTTACTTTTATAAAATTTAAAACATATATGTTTATGCAAATGGTAAGAAGTTCGTATATGAATGCCTTAACTATGGTTGCAAAAAATGGATCTTGAATGATGTGAAGAGTTGTGTGGATGGAATTTAGAGCTGAAGTTTTGAGGTTGGACCAAGTCTCTGAAAATGGAGGATTAGGGAGAAAAAGGGATATGGTTTGAGTATGTACTATCAGCTTTTACAAAAGTGTCTTTGGGAAAAAGGAACTATGTAAATACATTGTTCACGATAGAGTTTAGGAACTTCTGTTTGTTCAGCAATTTTGAGTGATTACCTAATTTATTAGATATATTTTCTTCTTTTTATCTCTGTCAAAGAGCAAAAAATAGCATCTCAATGAGGTCAACAGGAAGAGGACAAAGGCCAAGAAGCACAAATGCCTCACTGTCCTCAGCAAGACACATTAACCTTGAGAGGAGAATTTGGAGACTAATGGAAAGCTAATGAAAGAGGAAAAAAAATACAAAACCTAAGGAATAAGACAAAGTTGCAAAAAGTACCTTCTAAGTCAAAGTAACGGGGAGTTGAACATATGGGATGGAATTTTTATTACTATTTTTTATTAATAATATATGAGAGAGCAAGGCCAATAGAGAACACGAGAGAGTAGATTATGGAAAAATGTGATTGGAATGTCTGGAAGATCAAATTATCTTTTCATTACTGCATTTTAAAAAGACGAACATTTCAGAGTCTGAAATATGTTCTGTTTTTCTGGGGACTCATATTGTTAAAAGCCTATTATAGCTTCTTTCTTGATATTAATGTACTTGCTAGGCTGGTGAATCATGGCTGAGGACTTTGCAGCACAAATCAAAAAGCATTTAATGAATATTAGAACTGAGTTGTGCAAGAGGATAGAGGAGAGATAGCCTTGAGCTGTAAGAATGTCTCAAAACCAGGAACTCCTCATTCACCTGGAGCCCAGACCAGGTCTTAGTATCCATGATATGATTAGGCCAGAATGAGAAGTGAGGGCCCCCCGGGTGTTGAGAGATGTGCCTGAGACTAACACTGACCAGCTTGTATGACTAAGCCTTGTTTCCAGTGTTGGGACTTTCCTAAGAACACTGTGTATAATACTCTATCTGGCTGAAGTGTGGTTATTGAATCAGAACAAATATTTGGTGGAAAGCAGATGAGTAATGAAAGGAAGAACACTCAGATTAAGGCCAGGGGGGTGAAGTGAAGTGGGCAGATTTGGAGTTACCTAATGTGAAAGAGGAGAGTCAGGAGTGACACCTACCCCCCTCCCAGGTGCTGCTCATTGAGAGATGGAATGTAGGGGAAACACCACCTCTGGATATTAATTATTTTTAAATAATAAAATTGTGGTTAAATATAGATAACATAAATCCTACTGTCTTAACCATTTCTAAGTGTATAAATTCAGTAGTTTAAATATGTCTGTGTTGTGCAATCAATCTCCAGAACTCTGTTTTGCAAGTCTGAGAATCTGCCCCTGAAATAGCAATTCCCCATATACCCTTCCCCAGCCACTGGCAACAGCCGTTCGGCTTTCTGTCTCTGTGAATTTGACTACTCTAGGAAACTCATATAAATATTTGTCTTTTGGGATTGATTTATTTCACTAGTACCACATCCCCAAGTTTCATCCATGTTGCAGCATGTGTCAAAATTTCCTTCCTTTTTAGGACTCAGTAGTATCATATTATATGTGTGTATCACATTTTGTTTATACATTCACTCTTCAACGGACTGTCAGCTTGCCCCCACCTTTTGGTTATTATGAATAGTAGTGCTATGAACATGTGTATATAAATATTTATTTGAGACACTGCTTCCAATTCCCAGAAGTAGAATTGCTGGATTGTATTCAAATTCCATTTGAATTTTTTTGAGGAGCCACTATCCCAGTTTCTATCACAGTGGTACCCTGTTACCAAGAAGCAGTTGGTAAGCTCCTCCTGACTGGTTCTTCACTGTTACGAGGATTGTACATTTTGTTGATTGATTCTTGGTATTTCAAGAATCCTGCACATGGGCATGGTCTGGATTACACAGTTGCTTTCTGTGACATGGAAACTTATGCCGTTTCTGAGAAATAGGAACTATTTCGTGACATGTCAGACATGTTAAAATGGCTGTTCTGGTGCCAGCTGTCTTGTCAACATTTACTGTCCCTTCCCTACCCGCAACTGCCTATCCTTTTCTATTACCACCAATTTGAGGCAGCCCTAGCAGTCCTCTCTCAACCCGATTTGTGTGAGGGTCACCCCTTCAGGGCAATTTGTATTTTTCCTATTAGCAGACAATAGGATATTTCCTGAGGAATGTAACATAGCCTATTGACTTAAGCCAGGCAGGGCGTTAGGTAAATTGCTTTCCTTTTTTGAAGAAAGCATGTGGAGTCAGTCCCATTGGCCAAGTTTATAGAATTATTCCTTTAACCTCATATTCCCTATCACCATCATGGCAACAAGGAAGCAGAGATAGAGATAGATAAATAGAGTGTGTGGGGAGCAGGGAGGTGGGTAGAGGGAAGGTGCCACAGGAAGAACAACCCTTCCAGGGTGCAACCAGTGACCAACCTCACCTGTCATGGCCTACCTGCCTATAGTTACCACCTGGTCAGTCCAAACTAGGGTGGACTGAAGAGGTTACAGCTCTCGGATCTAATCACTTCACCTCAGACTATTCCTGCATCAACACAGGAGGTTTTGTTGGATACCTCACATCCAAATGGAGCAAGAAAGAATTGGATCATTCAGTAAAGCTTCTGGATAGGAATGCAGCTGTGACAATATTTTGATTTTTAGCTCACTGAGAGTCATTTTGGATTCCTTAACTTCAGGACAGTAACACAGTATGTGTGTGTGTGTTTTTTTAAGCCATGAAATTTGAGGATTTGTCACAGCAGCCATAGAAAACTGATACAGTTTGTTTACATATAATTTCATCTTCACAGGGTTACTGCTGGAGATTTATAGATTGGTCTTTAAAATCCATTCTACCCTCCATGCAGTGCAGTGTATAAAAAATTTTGGTTCTAGTCCATAAGGTCTATATGATCATTTTGAATAATAATCTCTGTGTGAATGTAAGATACATAAAATAAAATAAAAATAAATTAAGACTTTATCAAACAATTCTCCTTTATGCCATAGGATAACCATAATCTATTCCATTCTATTCCGTTTTATTAAAAGTCAGTTGATTTCATAGCCCATTAAATAAATTAATTTTATGACCCACAAGTACTTTGAAACATGTAATTTGAAAAGATGTTCTTTTAGTATAGTTTCCTGAACTATACTGTGATGCTAAAGTTTTCATTTCCTGGATTCCCTTGATCTAAGAAAGAGTCCTGCTGTGATTGGATTTGGCCAGTCAAATGTCCTCGAGTGAAATTTGAGGTCATATCTCTCTATATTTTTTTCAATTGTTATTTCTGGAAAACAGTAATGGAGGCACCAAGTTTAATTTTTTTTTTCTTTTAATTTACCAGTGGAATGCTTGTGTCTAATCACTAGCTTTCTAGCTGTTGAGAGGTAGGTCCCAGAGCATGGAGAAGAAGTTCCTGAAGTCAAATTTCCAGTGGCAGCTTCTCAGTTGCCTTGTTTCCTGACAGTCATGGGAAGCAGTTACCCTCACAGGGAAGATCTGAGGTGGCTCTGAGAGTGGTTACTCAAAGCCCTACCTGTGGTCTGATCATGTAACTCTATCAATGACATTGGACACACCCAAGGCTCTTTTTCAAAACTCTATTCTTTTGAAAGTAGTGTCTGTCTTCTGCAAATCAGCCCCGACTGGACAATATTATAATCCTATAAGTATAGCCAAATAAGAAGATCAAAGGAAATAATTAGCAAGAAAACAACTTGGAGAACAGAAGAAAATATATATCTGATAAAATCCAAAATATATAAGGAATTCATACAAGTCAATAGTAAATAACAAAGAAAACAAAAACAGAAACAAAAGAAACATAGATTTTAAAAATGCAAAAAGAACCTGGTGTACATATCTCAAAGGAAGACATACTAATGACCAACAGATACATAAAAATGTGCTCAGCATCACCAATTACCACTAATCATCACTTCACACCTGTTAGGACAACTATCAAAAAATTACATAAAAAATTTGGTGACAATGTGGAGAAAAGGAATCCTGATACACTATTGGAGTAATTATTATGGAAATAATACTGGGGCTTTTCAAGAAATTAAAAATATACTATATAAACTATCAATCCCACTTCTGAGTATGTATCCAAAGGAAAAGAGATCTAGTTTGAAGAGATATCTTCATTTCCATGCTTATTGTGAACTTATTCACAAAAGTCACAGATGGAATCCACCTAAGTATACATCAATGATGATGAATAGATAAAGAAAATGTGGTGCATATACACAATGGAACATTATTTGGCCTTAAAAAATAAGGAATACTTCCATTTGCAACAACAGACTTTGAGAATCTTAAAAAGCAGAGTTTTTAAAGCACAGGTGGCTCTAAGTGCAAGGGTACATACATGTGTAATCTCATATGTAGGAAAAATATGAAAAAATATTTGACTGCTGGTATGTATGACCCAGGCATTGACTGGAACAGACAGAATGGATGATGGCCATAAACACCCCAGGCAACCAGGCTGGCACCTCCAAACTGGCCGTTAGAGTATTTTTATTAATGATGTATTGCTCCTTCAGAAAGAATTGTTTGCTTTTTTTAAAAAATACGAAGAGATAAAGTAAATATAAACATAAAAGCCTAAAGTATTTTGGCTATCTGAAAGCAAAAGGTGGGAAAGGCAAGAGAAGCCAAGGGGCAAAAGGGCTGTTAATGACATGCACATCTAAGGTGTTAGACACCATCTAAGGGACAGAGGCAAAGCAGATGCCTTCCACCATCGTCCACCAGGGGGCGCTGAACTTGTGATCGTTAACTTCTCTTTTTACCGCATTCCAGGTCACTCTCATTTGTCATTATCAGACTGACCGGCTGTATGTTAACCACGTGTTGTTTAAATAAATACCTTCAATCTTTAGAAAAATTCAGAGCATTTTTCATTTCCTGACACAGAATGCCCCTGTTCCCTTTCCTTTTCCAGAGGGCAGAGGGAACAATAAATGAGAAATGGCTCCTATGACAGAAAAAAATGTGTTTGAGCTCAGCTTCGTTATGGCAGATGGGAACCAAGTCACAGTGACCATTTAACACATCATGCAATTTAGTGATAAAAGCAGAGACTGTTTTTCAAGCTTTGGTATCTTAATTAGCTACAAAACAATCTCCAATAATCACCAGACTCACCACTTCATGTAATCTTTTTCTCATCAGCCAAGTATACAAATTTGCTTTGTGGAGTTGTATTTAGTCTCTACATAAAATACTTGGCCTGAAATTTTTGCTGAGGGGAAACATTTCTAACAATGAGTGAATTAAGCCTTAGTGATCTAATGTTAGTACCTTTAAATCATCATCACTAAAGAATGCTTAAAAGTGTTAATGTATGCATGAAGAACAGTGCCTGGCATATTAGTAAGTGCTGGGAAAGTAATGGCTACTTGCTGTTCAAAAGTGACTATCAGAAACACATCCCCTTCCTCATTTTAGTCCTGGAATCCAAGGGCCACATGGTTAAAGAGACAGGATCACCTACAATCCCCCCCCCCCAATCTTTTAAACTTGTTTTTGCTGTTCTTAAAAGAAATATCAAAACCCATCAAGATTTGTCCATTAAATGCTAATCTCCCAAGTAGTTGAAACAGAGAATATGTACAGCTTTAGGGTTTAAACCTAAAGCTAGAGATTAGTGCCAAATGTTTTTTGTAAAATCTAGGTATTTTCCTTTGGGCTAAATCATCAGCCTTGGGGCTGTTAGAAAGCAACTAAAATATAGAAAAGTGTATTTTAGAACTTCTCAAATAGAAGAGTATGGTAAATTTTGATAAATAATTAGCTCAATTCCCTTGAGGACATCTGAATAGAGGGAAACTTTCATCATCTGATAAAGGGAATTTATCAAAAACCTACAACTACCATCACTCTTTATAGTGAAGAATGGAAAGCATACAGATTGGAAAGAAGCAAAAGAGTCTTTATTACAGGACATTAAGGCCCTACTCTAAGATGTAGTCTTAATATGTATACATCCTAATGAAGCTGAAAGAAAACTACCAGAACTAATAAAAAGTGTAGAAAGTTCAATACAAAAGTCTAGAACTAATAAACAAGATTAATACATGAAATCAATTATATTTCTGTGATCTAGCAACTAAAGTTTCTGAAAATAAAATTAGAAAATTTAATTCACAGTAGGATCAAAAAGTATAAAATAACGAGGAGCAGATTTAATGAAAGAAGTGCAAGTTTTATATAAAGTATTAATTGTTGCTAATGGAAATTTAAGACTAAAACAAATGGAGAGATATTTCATGTTCCTGTGTTAGAAGAGTCATAATTGTTCAGATGGAAATATTTCCCAAATTAATCTATATATTCAAAGCAATCCCTCACAAAATCCTAACAGTTTTGTTCATATAAATTAACAATGTTTTAAAAATTTATTTAAAAATGCAAAGGACCTTTGTAATACAAAACACCTGAGTAAAAGAAGAACAAAGTTGCTGGAATTTAATGACACTTATTTATTTAGCACAAATAATTTAACACAACTTCAAAAATTACCATAAAGTTACATCCATCAAGACAGTTTGATATTATCATAAATATAGGCATATGGATCAATGAAACAAAGCCCGGAAATAAACTCTCACATTTATAATCTGTTGATTTTTGAAGAAGGTACCAAGCCATTCATGGAGAAAGAAGTCTTTTCCACCCGGGTCTTGGGACACATGGTTGTCCATACACAAACAAGAACAATATAATACCAAACTGAACAAAAACTCTTAGATCTGTGCTTCACAGAATAGACAAGAGTTAACTCAAAATATATCACTGAGCTAAATAGAAAAATTAGAACAAAAATTTTCTAGAAGAAAACATAGGAGAAAATCTTTGTGATCTTGGGTTAGGCAAAAGGGATTCTTATAAAAATACAAGAGCCATAAAAACAAATTGTTCAACTGGATTACATTAAAAATAGAACCTCTTGTGCTTCGAAAGCTCACACCAAGAAATTGAAGAGTTATATCCTGGGAAAAATATTTGTCAATTATGTAGCAGATAAAGGGCTTGTATACAGACTAAATAAAAGAACTCTTACAACTCAACAAAAGTAAGATGACTAAATTTACAAATGGGCAAGTTTAAAATGGGTTCTAATAAATGCCATGTAAAGAAGTTGCTATCGCCATGGTAGCAATTACCAGGACCAGCAGACACTGGTGAGAACACCTCTAGGACCCTCAGAGGGACCTGCTGTTAGTGTGAGAAGCCACCAAGTGGGGAATGTCTTGAGAAACCCTCAAGAGGAGAGGCCTAATGGCTAATGCAAGTTATCTTTGGGAACAGCAGCAGTTGAGAAAAGCAGATGGTAATATGTGGGTACCTTATTGCTCAGACCACACCAACCTTCCATCATCTCCACCATGAGTCATCCTCAAGGGAAAAGGGGCACGTGTGGTGTGGTGGAAAGAGGAATGTTGATATTTCAGTATACATTTCACTGAATGTAAAGAATAGCAACTTCCTGCCTTGATACCAAATGTGTTTTCAAGCCCAGAACCTCTGAATAGATATATTAGGTGTATAGAAACAAAACAAAAAAACTCAAAATGCAAAACCGAATCCCTTACAAATTTAGGTGAGAGAAGCCTTGAATCTGTGTAATCTGTATAGTCATCAAAAAATTTATAATAAATAAATAAATCCTATTTTTTAAAATTTCCATTTACTCTTTATAACAATCGTATCGGATAGGTATTACTTTATAAATTAGAAAATTAAGACTCAAGTGCATAGATTAATATATCCAGGATTCTACAGGAAGCAAAATAGTAACTCAGACTTGGTTCCCTGACTTGAAACCCAGTGTTTCCACTAGTCAAGATCTCATGGTTGTTTGGCAGGTAGGAGTAAAGAACAAGAATTTTATGTTATGGAGCAACATAAAATTTGGAGACAGGGCTTTGAGTCCTGATATGACTTATAGTGTCACCTGGTGGGAATGTGTATGTGGGACTCTTTACTGTGCTCAGAGATAAGACATGCTCTATATATTTTGGACTAGTCTCTTCTGTGCTCCAACTGTTCACCCCTCCCTTTCTGCTACTCTCTGGAGACCTCTAGTAATTTTACTGTCTTCACAGTTTTGACTTTCCAGAATATTATATAATTGGAATCGATAGTATGCAGCTTTCTCTGACTTCATTCACTTCATAATATACATTTAAGTTTTCTCTCTGTTTTTTTCATAGCCTGATAGATCATTTCTTTTTAGTGATGAATAATATTCCCTTACCTGGGTATACCACAGTTTGCTTATCTGTTATCTACTGAAGGACATCTTGGTTGGGTTCAAATTTTGGCAATTATAAATAAAGCTGACATAAATATCCATGTGTAGGTTTTCGTGTGGACATTGGATTTAAGTCCTTTGGGTAAATATCAAGGAGCTGGATTACTAGGTTGCATGGTAAACATATGTTTAGTTTTGTGAGAAACCACCAAACTGTCTTCCAAATTGTCTGTGTCAGTTTGTATTCCCACCATCAACCAATGAAAATCCTTGTTGCTCTCCAGACTTGTCAGCTTGTGTTCTGTATTTTGGCCTCTCTAATAAGTAAGTAGGGCTGTCTTACTACTTTAATTTTCATTTCCATAATGATATATAACATGGAGCACCTTTTCATGTGTTTATTTGCTATCTGTTTATCTTCTTCGGTGAGATGTTAAGTTCTGTGACTTATTTTAAATCAGATTGTTTCTTTTATTGAGTTATATGAGTTCTTTGCATATTTTGGATTATAGTCCCTTTTAAGAAGAGTCTTCTGAAAAGATGTTCTCCCAGTCTGTGGCTTATCTTGTTAAAGAACTTTTGAGTTAAACAATTTATAGAGTTTTTTTCATTTTTAGAACTTCCTAAATCTTCAGAATGTGATTTATGGTGTTTTGCGCCCGTCTGTGTCTGTTGAGACTCCCATAACAAAATATCTTAGGCAAGGTAATTTATAAACAACAGAAGTTTATTGCTCACAGTTTGGGAGGCTGGGAAGTCCAAGCTCAATGCACCAACAAATGCATTGCTTGGTGGGGGCTGCTCTCTGCTTCCAGGATGGCATCTTCCTGCTGCATATTCACATGGTAGCTTCCTTCAGTCTCTTCCATAAAGGCATGAATCCCATTTGTGAGGGTAGAGACTTCACAACCTAATTACTTTCCTAAAAGCCTCACCTCTTAATACTGTTACTTTGGGTATTAGGTTGCAACACACTAATATCAGGGAACACCAACATTCAGATCATAGCAACATCTTTTTTAGAGAGAATCAGTGCTGGCAGAATAGAAAAAGAGTTCCTTTGCAAATTAGGAAGTTGATGTTAGAAAATATTTAATATTGGCCCCTCAGCTTCCTTACTTATAAAGTGAGCAAACCATCCACATAAAATTCCACTGAGTTTGTTGCAAGGGTCAAATAGGACCACACTTGTAAAAGTGTTTAGAATCAGTAGAGATTTATAGCTATTTAGGGAATTGCACTTAAATCCCAATAAGCAGTGTGCCACGTGAATCAGGTAAAGACATTACCTTTAGTGTTTAGATTTAGAAATTGGTATAGCAAGAAATTAAAAGACATCTCTTAGTTGTTAAGATGGAATAAAAATATATCTGTTTTCCTTGCTGTTACATTTTGCTTCCTCAGAATGCAAGTATGGACTTCCATAACTTTGCTTCCTTGTGTCTGCAGCAAGGATTGAGATAATTTCTATGTTGTCTTCACAACCATGTATTATAGTAGATATAGCCATTGTTGTATTGTAGCTAATTCAGCAAAAGTCCCTGAACTTCTGTAGTGAGGAACAGGATGCAAAGGTGAAGAGCAGTTTAATGTTACCATCTGGAAGAGAAACCCCTAGTTTATCTCACCACTGTGTTCTGATCTGCTATCTTTTCCACTTTACTTTCCTGAAGGGCAAAGATTACCCAGATATCCAGGAACTAGGAGGAAGCTGGCCTGTTTTATTGTCTATCACCATGCCTGGTATGACTGACTGCATGTGTGTGTGTGTGTGAGTGTGTGTGTGTGTGTGTCTTCAAATTGTCAATCCTTCCTAAGACAAGAGTTTTGAATTGGTATGTTTTTTAGGCTTCAGAAGAGTAAAGCAAGTGACATATTGTGAGGGCAAAACTATATATATGCCTATTTTGAGAATGGACATTGTTGGGTTAAAAAATGAAATGCATGCTTGGGGTGAATGCTCTTCAGTTCCTTTTCCTCAACAAAAGAGAGATGGCATCTAATCCAAATTGATACAATTTCAGAAATAACCATGGTTACTAAAATGGATGCACTTTATATTTATCAAGAGAGCATTATGACAACAGTTGCTCTTTTCACAATAGCAGACCTCTTCATGGCAGCTAAAAATGGGAAAGTCAGCCTATGTTTGTAAGCAACAAATTTCAGCCTCAGATTATCCATTTAAATTAAATGACAAGAGGAACGTTGAAATGTGGTGAACACAAGTTTGAATGAGGAAACAATCTGATGAAATCATGGTACAAGTGGTTTGAGAAGTAGACAACACACTTTTTGTTAGTACTTTTGCTAGGTACAAATTGGATTTAAGTAATGGGGCAATAGCACTGATTCCAGATGTAAAGACAGTAATGGAAATCTGAAGTTTTATTGACTGAGTTGATATCCACCCTTACCACAAAATTTTGATTTTGGAGATGTCCACAAGGCACAAATATATTTTATGAAAAATTTTGATGTTTAAATTTATTCCACATTTTGGCAAAATAGATGGTTGATTTGTACATTTGTCCTACTTTCAGAAGAGGAGGAAGCACTTTGCTCTAAAAATTTACCACATGTTTACTTGAATTTGATATAAACAGAGTGATGTTTCTAGAAGTCATCAGGAAACAGGACTCCTGGGTTTTGGAGACTTATCTGCTATTGATCATACCTTGCTCAAAAATTCATAACTTATCTGCCCATTTTCCTTTATCCACATCACTTTGCTTATAAAATCAGAATAGTTGAAAATCATATATAATATTGATGTGAATGAAGTGTGAATAAATAAAATAATTCATGTAGCACTTAAATAATTCCTTTTATTAGAATGTAAGCACTATGTAATGTTTGATTTTTTTTTGTCCTTATTCAATAACTTTCCAGCAGATATTTATCAACTGTCAACTCTGTGCCAGGTAATTAAAAAAATCCCTTCCTATTTAATTTTAGGGAGATCTTCTAACAGACCGTAAGTGAATATATTTTAAATAGTGATCATAATGCACACACTATGGAATATTTAGGTTGAATCTCATGGAATTGCTTATTTGATCACTTTTTGTACTTGTAAAAAATAGCAATTTTACATGTTTTGTCATATACATTCAATTGAAGCTAAACAAAATTTTGCATTTATAGGCATGGCTCCATTCTGTATTGTGTTCATTATTTCTATTATTTTCATGGTGATATAGAATAAAACTGAGTTAGTTGTCTCTGAGTTAGTTGTTAGAGAATCTCAATGGCATATAACCAGGAGCACATGCTTATGCTCCAGATGGACTGGTCTGCTTCATGTGTCTTCTTCTCTTTGGGCAACAGACTCCCTGATGCATGTTCTTGTCATGGCAGTATTAGAGGGACAAGAGGACAAACAAAATAGGAAGCCTTCTTAGGGCCAAGATATGGAACTGGTACACCACTCCAACACCCATTCCATTAGCTGAAACAAAGTCAGACGTGGATACAGACAGCAGTAAGAATGGGGCCAATAACACAACCTGTGTAATGTCCAAACAGCAATAAGCAATGTCTTGTCTCTCTGTCACCAAAGGTTGCCAGAAAAGTGATTTTCTGTGAGGAAAGGGAATTATTATCATCATTGTTACCATTTCCATAAAATCCAACAACATGTCAAACTTTCTACATTCCACACACTCTTCTAAAGGGTTTGTATTTGCTCTACAAGGTAGCCATTATCATTATCCCCATTTGTGGCTAAAGAAACTGAAGCACAAAGGTTTTAGTTAAAAGGCTAATTGTTTTCTAGGAAATCAAGACTGCCTGACTGAGCTTCAGACAGATACACTGGCACAGACTCATGTGTTGGAGGATGTGGCCTTGACTGACTTCATATCATGGCAGTTGGGTACCTTCTAAGTCACAGAGAGATGGAAAACTCTACAATGGGTTGACTGTACTAGTGAGGTTCTGCTTGCTACCTCTCCATTTCAGTGCCTCACTCGATCAGGTACTGTTCTAGAATGCTTAGCTCATTTTTCTGCCTGAAATTGAGGGAGTCAGAACAACCACTCACTAAGTTCTTTTCCTTCTTAGTGATTGTTTTGTTCATCCAATATATTTTTACTTTTAGCAAACTGGTGGGATTTCAATTAAATATCTTGTCAAAAGATTTTGTATGTCTTTTGCATCCAAAAAATAAAAAATATCTACTGGTCATATTTGCAATAGGAAAACTTTTTTTCTATAGAAAATGTTAAATTCCTCGTTGACTGAATGAGTAAACTGGCCCAGAGAGGCCCAGAGCCTAAAGAGTTAGGGAAGAGAAGAAAAGAGGTTACATTTCTAAAACAAGTATTTCCATTTTGATCTAGGAAAGAAACCACAGGTTAAGCTTGGTCTAGCATGAGGAATTACTCTCAATAGTTCATTAAAGGGAATCAAGGCTTCAAAGGACTATGGTATAAGGCATTTATTCACATATTTTTGGTAAATCTTTATATATTATTAATAACAACAGGATTTGAAAAGTCCTTAAATTTAGTGCTGGATATGTTCTCCCAGTTTTTGGCTAAACTTGTTTGTATTAAAAGTTTCTTGCAGCATTTATTAAAGCATAGCTTTCCCTTATGTTGTATTCATTTCTAGGCATTTAAGAATTGCTTATATATTCATAAATTAGGAAAACACTCCCTGATTTCTTCATTAGCAGGCAAGTTGTCCAGCAAGCCTTGCATGCCATGTGCTGCGCTGGCTGCCAGTGCTACTGATGAACTAGACTCAAAGCTCCTCATTTGCAGGGCAGCATTTCAGGGCTTAATGGTTAATTAGAATTGCCAACCTGATTGGATTATGAGATGTCAAGGATTAAGAGGCTTCTGGGTGTGCCAATGAGGGTGGGTCTAGGAATGATTGACATTAGAGACCCTCCCTAAGTGTGGGCAGCCCTGTCCAATAGGATGGTAGCTTGGATGAATAAAAGTTGGAAGAACAAGGAAGCAGCAGCAGATGTAAGCTCAATTCTTCTTGATGCTACAATTGATCACCTGAAGATATCAGACTTTTGCTCCTTCACTCTTCCAAAACTGACTTAGCATCAGTGATCCCTCTTGTTCTGAGGCTTCAGCCTCTTGGACTGCACAGCTACTTGTTTTTCCAGCTCTCCAGCCTGCATACAGCCATTGTGGACTATCCAGCTTCTGATTGTGTAAGCCAATCTAATAAATTCCCCTTTTATAATCATTCTTCTTATTGATTCTTTTCCTCTAGAGAACCCTGACTAATACAATGGCTTACTTTGGAAATCTGACCTTGATGTTCCTATTGTTTCAAAGTGGGAATGGCACGGATTCACTTAAAAAGGAAGTCCATAGAACTAGGCAGTAGACCAGAGGCCCTGTGCTTGCTAGAAGAAAATGTAAACCCAACTCTCCATCATGTCGGCTTAGAAACTAAATTCCTCAACAAGACTCCTAAAGCACAAGAAGTAAAATCAAGAATCAATAAACAGGATGGTATCAAACTAAAAAGCTTCTTCACAGTAAAGGAAACAATCAGCAGCATGAAGAGAGAGTCCACAGAATGGGAGAAAATCTTCACCACCAGAACCTCAGATACAGCATTAATCTCTAGAATACACAAGAAACAAAAAAATCCCCCCCAAACAAAACCTAAAACCAAGAAAACAAATAACCCAATCAATAAATGGGCAAAAACCTGAAAAGGAACTTCACAGAAAAAGAAATATGAATGGCTAACAAATATATGAAAAAATATTCAACATCTCTAGCAATTGGAGAAATGCAAATCAAAACTACCCTGAAATTCCATCTCATTCCATCAGAATGGCACAAGAATAAAAGTAAAATAAGTGTTGGTGAAGATGTGGGGGGAAAAGACTCACTCATACATTGCTAGTAAGAGTGCAGATTGATGCAACCACTGGAAAACAGTATGAATATTCCTCAGGAAATTTGAAATGGAACCATCATTTGGCCCAGTTATCCCACTCCTTGGTTTATACCCAAAGGACTTAAAAGCAGCACACTACAGTAATGTAGCCACATTGATGTTTATAGCAGCTAAGCTATGGAACCAATGTAGATGCCCTTCAACACATGAATGGATTAAGAAAAAAAAAGGTATATATACACAATTGAATATTACTCAGCCATAAAGAAAAATGAAATTATGACATTTGCCAGTAGATACAACTGAAGAATATCATGCTAAGTGAAATAAGCCAATCCCAAAAAACCAAAGGCTGAATGTTCTCTGATATATGGAGGCTGGCACACAATAAGGTGCGGGGAGGAGGGAAGAATAGAAGTTCATTAGAGTAGACAAAGGGGAAGGAAGGGGAGGGAGGGGGCTTGGGAATAGGAAAGACAGAATGAACTGTACATAGCTTTCCTATGCTAATCTATGAGTACACAACCAATGAAACTCCTCATCATGTACAACTGCAAGAATGTATTCTAATTAGAATAAGTTATAATTCATGTGTGTATAATATGTCAAAATACACTGTGTTGACATGTATATATAAGACAAACAAATTAAATAATAAAAGAAAGTCCATGACATTTTAGAATAGATATATAGCTCAAGAATTTTTTTTTTCCAGGCTTTTCCCAAACTATAAAGATATGTCACTCACTAGACATGTTTTAAAAACACATTTGATAATGTTATTCTTTTGGGAAGTTGCTCCTATCCAGATTTTTTTTTTCCATCTCAGCTTTACCATCAGTGATATTAACTGAATAACAAGCTAGTGTTTGGCTAGAGGGTAGGGATGGTGTCTGACTCATTCTCTAGAGACCCCTGACACTTAGCTGGGGGTCTGGACAGCAGAAGGAGCAAGAGGAAGACTGAGTGTAGCTAGGCACAACCTAGCCTTCTCCTCAGCTCTGATTTGCTTTGGCAGAACATCCATTTTTAAAAAATCAGAACTATTTATTGAACTTCTGTGGTAGGCTTGTCTGCGGTCTAGGCATTGGAGATGAAACAGAGCAAGAGCCATGATTTCTGGCTTCCTGGGGCTTCTCCTGTGAAGTGAGGAGGAGGAGAAGGCAACCATCACTAGTAAGTTAAGTACATGTAAATAAAATAGTTTCAAATTCTGATCTGTGCTGAGGAGAAACTAAAAGGGCTGATGGGAATCCTGGGCAGGGGAGAATTGAGGATCATGGTTGTTGGTGATTCCCTGTGATGAGTCTGTGAATGAGGCCACCTCCTCATCTTCAGATAGGAAATCATATAAGAGTTGCTTTAAAACATGATGGATGAAACTGGATCGTGCACAAGGAGGTTCTCCAGGGACCGCGGCATTCTTTTCTATCTCCCAGGCAGAGCGCTTGTTTTCCTGTGAGGGAGCAATGCATTCTGAGGCTGTTGAGCTGACAGAAAGCTTTTCTTCAATTTAAATGACTTATGGTACAGAGATAATGCCTTCTGTGGAAATGTTCCTGAAGGTTCAATTATTAAAAGAAAAATTACTTTCAGCTAGAACATGTTATGTTTTTAGTTTTTAATATTGTTTGTGTTTCATATTAAACTAGTATGACATAGATACTCTTGTAAGGATCATATAAAAACAGAATTAACATGGTTAATTGATTCTTTTTCCCGAGGGTTATGAGCAACTTGGTTTAAGTTAACTAGTGTGGTGCTGGACACAGAGAAAATATTTAAAAATATTTTTTGTTGAGTGTTATGATGCCTGAGGACCTTAAACAATGAAACCAAAGTGTGGCAGCCCAGACACAGCTTGGCAGGAGGAACTCCAACCGAGTAAGGGCATTTTTACAAATTCTCTAAAAGATTTCTTCAAACAAGCGTGTGTGCATTCATGTACTGTTTCTCAGAAATATCTACATTACCTGAAAAAGCAAAAAATTTAGAGCACAATAATAAGACTTAAAAAAATAGATGAGCTTTTTCTTCTAGAAGCATTTTCCTTATAGTGACTGCCACAGGGTTATGCTAATGACTGCTCACATCGTGTCCTGTCTACTGGGAGTGTCCACTGATATTCAGCCTTGCTGATAGGACAGTGTAAGATGGGTCAGGGAGTGGAAACTACACTGTGGACCCACACCCATCTTCTTCTTGCTTAAACACCAGGCAGGAAGTGGACAGTCTTATTAAATTCATAGAGCTTAACTGCCTGGGTGTCTAAATAAGGTAAAGGGATGAGTCTTGTTGGATTTCCCCACAGATCATAACCCCCTGGGTCTTTCCTCACCTATTTCTAAAAGGTTCATGGACAGGCTGCCTCTCTCCTGCTATTTGATCAAAGATTTATTGCCTTTTCCATAGTTAGAAAAAGGTAAGGACAAAAATGGGAAATGCAAGTAAACATCCTGACAATAATTGTTATTTTCTTCCTCCTTTTCTCCTTCTTTCTTTCTCATTTTCTCTATTCATTCCTTTCCTCACTTCTACAAAAGTATGGCTTACCTATCTACTTCTGCCATCCCTTAGAATAGGAGAGGACGTCAACACTGAGCCAGCCAATTGGCCTTAGCAACTTGCTCTGATTTTGCCGCCACACCAGCACAGCACTGTCCTTACTGGTTCTTATTGAAGAGTGAGCAGTAAGTCGCAGGGACTAGACTGACTGACACCAACACTCTGGCCAATCTCAGATTAAAGCAGCTCTCAGCAAACTGGGCCTGAGTTCGTGATAAATTTTTATGTTTATTTGGGAACATAAAGCCAAGGGCTGGCTTCTGAAAACTTTTTCCTCAAGGGGTTATCAAATAGTAAAAGTCTTTCCTGTATTATCTAAAGCAAACTCTTCTTCCTAGCCCTTTCCATGATCAGACACAAAATCCAGGAAATGTCAGATATGTTGGCTAATAGAGTTTCTTAAACTTAAAAGCAAACTTGCTACCTAGTGGTGAATATTCCACTTGAGTAAGTCTAGAGTGAAGCCCAATGTTCTGCAGTTCTAACAAGCTCCACAGTAATGCCCACACTGAGGTTACCAGCTTAGGACTACACTCTGACAAACAAGGGGCCATCGTATTTGAATACCGTCTTGAGAAAAGGCTCTGAATTGTGTATTCTTATTTTTCAAAGATGTTTATTTTTGCCACATCCAATCTGAAAATGTCTTTAAGTGATATTGAGTAGGATGCCTAGTGAAGCTTGTGTATTAGCTTGAAAGATAAAAATCTGAAATACAAATGCCAATTGTCTACTCATAAGTAAAGCCTTCCTACAGGCTGAAGTTGCTCACTGCCTTGATAAACCTTGCCTTTTTGGCAGAGTTAAAGCATGTAGAACATGAGTAAAGCATAGTGACCACAGAAGGTAATTGCAGAGACCATTCCAATTAATGAGATAGCCAGGGCTGAGACAAGGAGACACTTCCTGTGTCTGCCAAAGATACTTTGCAAACCTGAAAAATAAATTGACTCCTTTCACCCTCAGTTTCTATAGCCATAAATTGCCAATATGAGAGGATGGTGCTTTTCCAACATGATTTGAATGGTTGGTGAGGTTCTTTACTGAGATGGTACAATCAAACATGGGAATGATGGCTTATAAACAACATATTTCATTATGGTCATGCTGCATTTGGATGGGTCTAGGCGAAAGTGTAGAAATTGGACTGTGAATAATAATAGTAGTACTTACTATGTGACCAATAATTCATATTCTTATCATGGAGTAATATATCTACTTTCCCAAACAATACTATGAAGAAAGTATTATAGTTATCACCCCCCCATTTTGTGGTTTGAAAAATAAATATGATAAGTAACTTCACTGCATTGAGCCAAGCACGTGGACCTCATGTGGTAAGAGGTTGCAAGTTGGTGCCCTGCAGATGTGTTTTACCTGAACTTCCTGGAGATTTTTAGAAAGTCAAGTTAATTTTTAACAAGTATGACTGTTCCCCCACTTGTTTTGAACAGAAAAACCAGATCATGTGATGCTTTAGTCTTGCATTTCCACATAACCAGCATCAGCCTGACCAGAATTGTAACTCTGTCCTTGGAAAGGCTATCAGCGCTTCATCTTGACAAAGTCCTTCCACTTATGTCTATTATTTCCTGGATCTTGTAACATTTGAGTTTGAAACCCTGTGCCCTATGGTCATCAAGGGTCTTGATATAACTAGAAGGCACCACCTAGTATTTTATTGAATGTTCATGGGACTGGGAAGTTAATGTGCTGGGTTCCATAGGGCCTCAACTTGGAATGACAAATAGCATAGCCCTGCTTTCAAGATTCATTTCTGCTGCCATCAGAGGCAGAAATATTTTCGGAGTTTTAGAAGTATGGTATTTATTGTTATATACCGTCAGACAACATGGGCCAGTAACACTACTGGCCAGTGTGCAGAGCTGCACACTGCTGTGGTGGGAATACTGCTTCAGTTGTGCCTCATCTGGCCTCTCCTTTGCTGTTCAGATTTACCATTTTTTCCACATCTCCATTTTTGCAATAATTCATTCAATGAGATACAGAAGTGCTGAGTGAATTTCAAGCATGTGTATTTTTAAAGTCTCTGATTCTATACATAGAGAGTGAGATATGTAGAGTTGTTTTACTTTCCAGATGTTTTATCTTTTAAATAAGAATTGGATTATTTCCTTAAAGAATTATTTGCATACAGGCATTTTCTAAGTCACTTTGGGCATGGCTGACTCTTTCTACAATCTGTGTCATCAAGGATGTGGTTCCTGTAGAAAGAATGCCAGGGGCTGGGGATGATCTGGTGTGACTGAGTGAGAGTGTGTGTGTGAGTGTGTGTGTGAGTGTGTGTGTGTGTATGTGTGCGAGTGTGTGTGTGAATGTGTGTGTGTGTGTGTGTGTGTGTGTGTGTTTGTGTGTACGAAGATCTTTTCTGGGGAACTGGGATCTGACTTCAAGAAAAACTTTATTTTCTGACCTGAGTGAGCAGGAGAAGGCCAAGTGAATATGGATAAGGCAGGTGAACATGTTTTTAATTAGCCTGAAACACTATCTGGCATAGATTTCATTCGCATCCAAGCAATCGTGTAAGAATGGGAGCTGAGGAGAAAGCTTGTTATTATTCCGGAGGCACTGCAGGGTCCTCGGCCTCTAAGGAGGCGGCATCTGCTATAAATCTTTGTGTTCTCTGACTTCTGTAATCTCTTAGCAAAGCCCTCCTGCTCTCTGCTCTGATACAGTTTCACAGAATGTGATTCTGAACTATCTATCCTCAAGAAGTGTCAAGGCCTTGACCAGCCCACTAAGGCTCCTCAGGGGCAGGGCAGGATGCTGGGCCTATCCTGGACATGAGTAGCAGAGATTGTGGGAGCATCTACCATTGACAGTTGACAGACAGCACAGAAGTAATGGAGTGAGAAAGAAGACAGCTGGGTTCTGCTAGGGGAAAGGTCTGTAGGGAGGTTTGGGGAGAGGTAGTTGAGCCAGAAGAGGCAAGCAAGTAAAGGAGGCCTGAGTGTTATGGTTTGGAGGTGAGGTGTCCCCTGAAAGCTCATCTGTGAGACAATGCAAGAAGGTTTGGAGGAGAAATGATTGGGTTGTGAGAGTCTTAACCCAATCAGTGAATTATATCCCTTATAGGGATTAATTTATTGGTAATTGAAGCGGTAGGATGTGGCTGGAGAAGGTCAGAATTAGGGTGTGGCTTTGGGGTATATATTTGAATCTGGCAAGTAGAGACCTCTCTCTCTGCTTTCCTCTGCCACACTCTTCCTCCATGATGTTCTGCCCTGACCTTGAGGCCTGAGGAGTGGAGCTGGCCTTCTATGGACTAGGACCTCTGAAACTGTGAGCCCTCAAATAAACTTTTCCTTCCCTAAAATTGTTCTGGTTGGGTCCTTTAGTCACAGCAGAAAAATAGCTGAGACAACTGAGACAGTCAATAAGGACTATGAAGTGTGACGGAAAAGAGAAAATGATTATAAGGTAAAACTTTACTGAGTTTTTAGTACAGGGCAGGCTCTCTGATCTACTATTTTTATTCTCATTCTCCAGAGAAGGGAGTATAAAGAAGTCCAGCAATTTCAAATAATTTGCCTAACGTCACAGTTAGCAATTTGTGGAGTGTGGATTTAAACCCAGGTGGTGTGATTCTACTGCCCATACTTCTAAATTCCTCTCCTAGAGTGGTTATAAAACAGAGGGGGAAAAAAATCACAAGGTTAAGGATGAGCTGGTAAGAAGAGAGGAAAACTGAGAAGGAAAGTGGAGAGGAAAGCAGCCTTTTGAATCACACTCCAGGTGAAGGTCCCCTGACACTTGAGGTCACAGGACCTGGGACTCTGCTTTTGCTCCATTGCCGGTTATTATGACTTGATGCCTCACCTTTCTTCTCCACAACATTTGAGTGATAACCTGAGTATGTCCTTGTAAGGATGAAGTGATATCAGTTAGAACACACTTTGGGTCTTATTGGATACTTCCTGTGTGACAGGGCTCCAGATGTTGAGGCTCACTTTCTATTAACATATCATGTAAGACACTGATTTCAGCCATTGTGACTGTGTGCACAGTAAGCAATTTTCCTTCTGCAATGTGTCTACATCCCTGTTTTTGGGAGAGCTGTCATCTTTTTTGTCTGGCTCTAGGTGCTCTGTTAATTTTTCCAAGTGTCTAAAGGAGCAGCACATTTTCTTCTTTTCAAAGGATCAGTGATACTGGCCTCCTGAGCCTATGATATTGACCATCCTGTTAGTTACAGCCATTGCTAAGCAGTATCAGTGGCAAAGTCACTGCTATGAAGTCAACAGCCACTTGGATTCTCAAGGACCATATTTTCTCTATCTTGTTGTAGCAGGGTAATTTGCTCAAAATCAAACAGAATCGATTATTTTATTTTCTTTCCAGTGACTGATAGCACTTTGGAGTTTAATGATCCTGGTTTTCACTGTCCCTGGTGCTGCTTAGACATGCTTTCTAATTGGATGAAGTGGATAGAGTAGTGTGCTAGTTATCTTTCCTTTTCTGTAACCAAAAAGCTGACAAGAGCAACTTAGAGGAGGAAAAGTTTCTTTGGGGCTCATTGTTTCCAAGGGTCATTCCATGGTCTGGGCCCAACTCCATTACTCTGGGTCAGAGTTGAGGTAGAACATCTTGGAGGAAGGGCATGGCAGAGGAAAGCGGCTCAGGACATGAATGCCAGAAAGTAGAGAGAGAGAGAGAGCTCCTCTCACCAGGAACAAAATACGAACCCCAAAGGCACACTCCTAGTCACCTACTTTCTCCAGTCGTACTGTACCTGCCCACAGTTTAAACTACCCAGTTAATCTATTCAAGTGGATTAATCCACAAATTAGGTTACTACTCTCATAACCTAATCATTTCACCTCTGAACATTCTTGCCCTGACTCATAAATTCATATTCAAACCATACCAAGGAGAAAATATGTATATAATTGGAGAAAGTCGAGGTAGTAATATTACCTTCTTACCCATCTTTCCTTTACCTGGGCTACCTCAATATACCACTCTCATCAGCCTCCATCCAGAACACGTGCAGGTAGAGAGTGACACAGGGAAGGCTTAGTGCTCTCTGGTCTTCCCTTTTGGGGATTTTCTCTGCAATTTCCTTCCCCCACCTACTCTTATTTCATTCTCTGCAGGTTGTTAATTAATCTTTACTTGAAATGTCACCTTTCCAAACAGTGTTTGATTTTTAATAGAAAAATGGTGAAAGAAGAAAAACCCCTCAAAGAATACATCTTTCAGGAAGTATATTTTTAGGTTTTGGCCTGAAAATTCCTAGCATCCCAAATTGCAGTTTCTGGGCCTTCTCACTTTTGATTCTCTCTGCTCTCATTGTTTTTCCTCTTGATTATCCACTGGTTTGTTGCTTCTCTTCATTCACATTGTCTACTCAAATGCCATCTCCCCAGAGAAGTTTTCATTTGCCTCCTTGTGGAGTCTATCATCCCCACAAAACCTGATCTTGCCTTCATTTTTCATAACACTTATCACTACTTGACACTATAAATACCATATTTATGGTCTGTCTACACTAAATTAGATATTAAGTGTAGGATCTCAGAAGCATTGTTGGTTTCAGTCACCACTGTACGCCCTAAAAAAAGGTGTCTTATTAGGCACCATAAATTTTTCTTAATCCAAGGAAGTCATTTGGAGAGGTTTTTCTGATGCTTCTTCACTTATTGAATATGACATGTCTCTATATTACTACATGACATGCTTATGTCTACCGTTTTGTTTATATTTGTTTGTTGATTAACTCAATAACCATTTAAAATCTCCTAAATTGCAATCCTTGGACTGATGTTGAGATTAGAAAGATAAACAAGGCACAATCCCAGTTTTCAAGCTGCTCACAGTCTAGCAGAGGAGGCAAATGAGTTAAAGAGAAGTGCAACAGAGTGAGGGGGCTGGCAAGACAGCACACACTCTGCTGTATTTTTGTACAGTAATAAAATGAACAAGAATTAACCAGAAGATCTGGGGGTAGGGATGTCTTTCCAGGAAGAGGAGATTAGTGCAAAGGTTCATGGAAAATTATTTGGGACACAAGTAGTTCAAAATGCCTATCTTGAATGACATGAGCAAATACTGAGTAAAATAAAGCTGAAAATGAGTGAGATAAAGGGGGGAAGTTATGAGAAGTACTGAAGACTCTTTAAAAATTTTTGATTTTTCTCCTCTAAAGTCACCAAAGAATTTAAACAAATGTGAAATATAATTAGATAAGTATTTACCCATCCTGTTCCCTAGAGGGTTTTCTCCTATACCCAGAACTAGCATTAGTTGCAATAGGTGAGCAGTGTAGATGTGAAAAAAGTTGAATTTATTTACTTTCAATGCGGTCATAGTCAGTGAGAGAGAAAAGAGATCTGTAGTACACAAACAGTTCTCCGGTTGGCATATCTATTTTGTGAATATTTTAGATGGAAAAATTTCAATCATATTCCAAATAATCAAACAGTATAAATGACCTCCTTGAGCACATCATCCAGCTCCAGAGCCTATAATATTGACTATGAGCATATCACCCAGTAGCTATCAGCAATCCGTCATCTTCATTTCATCTGTACCTCTACCCACTTATCATTATTAACTTACCTCAGTTTTCATTTGTAATGTCTCTTTAAAAGATATAATTTATATATACTGAAATGCACATATCCTGGCTGTGGAGTTTTAACTCATGCTCATGCCTCTCAGGAATTTGATTGGCAGCCTTCCAAGAGCAGTAACGGGACATTGGATGACCATCTACAAGAAGAAGCAGGGGGGTGGGGAAAATAATGAGAGAAGGACTAGAGAGGATGGAGAGTGCTGTAAGCCAACAGTGTATTTTCTTACATTTTCCTCTTTGATTTCACTCTTTCTGAAACTCCTAGTCCTTCAGTCCTCCTATGCCAACTCCTGTGCCAAAAGCCACGTGGGAAGAATGAAATTAATTCACATCAGAGAGTATCATTCTTTCTGAACTTTGTACCTGGCAACACCTTCTGATATTTCTCAGCTGAGACTAGTTTTGCATGTTCCAAAACTTCCTAGAAATGGAATTGTTCAATATGTGTTCTTGTGTGTCCAGTGTCTTTTGCGAGCATGCTGTGATATTAACTCTTTTTTCACAATAATAGTTCATTCCTTTCTATTGCTGAGTAGTATTCTATCATAAGGATATAGTACAATTTGATTATCTATTTTCCTATTGATGGATAGATGGGTTTCCAATTTGGGGGCTATTATGAATAAAGCTGCTATGAACATTTGCATGTATGTCTTTGTACGAAATTAAGGTTTTTTTTTTTTCTTAATAGATATGAGGATGTGAATTACTAGGTCAAAGGGAAGAGATATGTTTAGCTTTTAAAGATGCTTTCAAATAATTTTCTAAATGTTTCCACCTGCAACGTGTGTGAGTTCTGGGTACCCTGTATCTTTGCTTACTTTGATGTTGTAGTCTTTTATTTTAATCAGTCAAGTGGGTGTGTAGTACCATCTCATGATTTTTAATTTTGCCTCTAGATGACTAATGATGTTGAATAATTTTTCATGTGCTTAATAGTTATTTGAGTCTCTTCTTTTGTGAAGTACCTGTTTAAGTCTTTGGCTCAATTATTTTTTGTCTTTCTTTAATTGACTTATAGAAATTCTTTATATATTGTGCTTGTCTTTGTCAGTTATGTTTTATGATTCATTTTCTTCTAGCATATTTGAGAGATTTCAGTTCATTTTTCCATTCATTTTCTTAATTATATCTTTGTATAAGTAGAAGTATACTCTTGATGAAGTCTAATTTTTTAGTTTTCTAAATTACTATTGATTTCTATGTCGTGTCAAAAATGTCATCTTTCAAGATCCTGAGGATATTCTTCAATGTTTTATCTTAAAAATCTTATACTTGTAGTTTTATATTCAGATCTAGGTTCCATCTTCAATTATTTTTATGTTTTTTAAAATTATAAGTTTATATTAAAGAGATTCATTGTGATATTTGTAGATGGACATAATTTTTGAACAGTGTGAGGCAGAGATCAAGGTAGACTTTTTGAGGTCCATCCTGATATTTGGTTTGAGGTATATGAGGAAATCAAGGACAGAACAATCAGGACTATAAACATAAACTGAGGGATGATTAACACCTAATTACACAAGCAGTTATTAACTTACTTTACATGAGACAGGGCTCAGACATAGGAGTGAGAAGGTAAAGGAATAGAGAGGAGGATTTGGAGTTACTACCATCCATAGGGTCAGTGGAGGAGAATAGGAAGGACCAGGAATATGGAAATGGTTTGAGAGAAAATTTCACAAAGGAGAGAAGTGTCCAATTATATCAAATGCTTAAAGTAGGTTAAACATAAAAGATTTGTTATGGTTTAGATATGAGATGTCCCCCAAAAGTTCATGTGTGAAACAATACAAGAATTTTCAGAGGTGAAATGATTAAAAGATGTGTAACTTCATTGGTGACTTAATTCACTGATGCATTAACTGGATGGTAACTGTAGGCAGATAATGTGTGGCTGGGGAAAGTACGTCACAGGGGTATGAATTTGGGGTTTACATTTGTCTCTGGTGAACAGAGTTCTCTGTCTGCTTTTTGGTTGCCATGTACTGAGCTGTTTTCCTCTGCCATGCTCTTCTGCTATCTTCACCTTGAGTCCAGAGCCATGGAGTCAGCTGCCCATAGATTGAACTTTTGATATTGTGAGCCAAAATTAACTTTTTGCCCTCTACATTGTTCTTACCAGGTCTTTTGGTCACAGTAATAAAAAAGCTGACTAAACAAGGTCAGTATTAAACAGGACTGTTTTTGTTGCAAGTGACAAATCCAACTGAAATCAGACTTGACTAAGAGGAAAAATTACAGTCGTGTAGTCCACCAAAGGCAAGGATAAGGGTTGATCTTGGGCAAAATTTTGCCAGGGATAGGAAGCCTCCTGGTCTCTTTGTTTCTCATGTTGACCTAATTTTCTTCTGTTGCCATTCAGATCAGCAAGAGACAATACTATAAACGTTTCTTCACTTAAAATCTTAGTGTTTACATTAGAGACTAATCAAACTCTCTCCCACACACTTTCTCTCATCCCAGGTAAAATAAAATCTCAGGAAGGGGTCTGAGTAGCCTCATCTCATTGTCTGGATAAGTGGTATGGGGAGATACCAAAGATGGCATCTCCCATTGGAACTCTAGTATAACATGGTAGTTAAGATGGACTCTGGAGTTGCCTTCCTGGGTTCAAGTTCCCACTTACTCATGGCTACATGAGAAACAGGGAGGTAATTGTCCTCCATGTGAACTAAAGGACTCCAGGAGGAGTTAGCCCTGTGTGTTAATAGTGACTTCCAGTGCAATTGTGAATATGGAATCCAGATAGATTTGGTTTGTGGAGTGAGTAGAGATGGAGACTAGACAGTGAACAAAGATGATGCTAGAAGCTTAGTTAAAATGAGGGAGAGAGGGATGAGTGCTCACAATTTTAAAAAAACTGGGGCAAAATTTCTTGCATGATTCCTATAGTAAGAGGACAGAGTTAATAAGAGGTAAATATAGAGGTGAAATTAGATGGAGTGACGAAAGCAAGGGGCATGAGTGAGGGAAAGATATAAGTTAGAGCTCTGTCTGGATTAGTCTCATGCAAACTCTGACTGGAAGAAAGAGAAAAGAAAGGTATGGATGGGGTAAACATGTAGGTGAAAGGAAGAGCGTAGTGAAAATCAAACTTTTTAAAAGCAGAGATTGTCCTGTCTTTGGAGTGCTAGCACTCAACAGATTTCACGCAGTAGGCTGGAATTAAACATTTGCTCAGCTGACTGAGCTCATGTCCAGTGGTCTCTGCTTTCTCCATGAAATTCAGGTGGGGTCATTGAAGGAAGAGAGAATAACCTAAAATAAGCAAAAAAAAGGAAGATTAAAGCTGTGGATGACTCTTTGTGGTGCATAGAACAAATGCCATTGCCACACAGAAAGACACTTCTTTTTATGTACTTTCTAAAATATGTACAATATTAAGAGAGAATGGATTCTTCTTCAGTGTTTAAAATTTAGAGTAACTACTGAGCTAGTAGGTTGCTCCAGTTTCTGTATCCTTTGTTCTTGAAATCTTTGGATTCAGTTATAGATAGACCCTTAGAGGTCTGTTGGGGTTCTGAAAGTTTACAGAGAAGACTTTAGACTTCAGCTATGATTTTCCTCTCTATTTTTCCTTTCTTTTCCTTCATTTTTTTATATCTTACTACATTTAATCAATGCATATGGTTCTTCTTTATTCTATCAGTGGTATGTTACCCAAAGTTTTCAGAACTGGCCTAACCTGAAACTTAATGAGTTGGAGATGTTATTTCAGTGGCACTTTTGTTTTGGAGAATGGAAGAGAAACTAAGATAAAATACAGGTTTAACTTGAAACTTGTGAAGCAAGATTGAGTGGAGCAAATGTAACACATTCAGTTCTAAAGTCGCCAATGGTTTTTAATGACCTTCTGCTAGATAAAGCAGCAGACTGGGTAAAATGCATGGTTCATCCTGTATATTTGTAATTATTCACCTAAAATTATTCTGAAATGCAATAACCTTTCAGATATATTAATTTGAATATCAAGTATGATATATAGACATTTCAGTTACTGCATTCTGTCATTTTGTATAAAAGAAACGAGGGGAAAAATGGTCATTAGACTTTTTGAGGCTGTTTTACATGTGTTTTTCTTCACCATCATTCCACCACAGTTTAAAATTCTTGGGACTCAAAGTTTTACTACAAAGATAGTTTATATCATTCACATGCTGGTAAATTTTGTGGTCATGAGATACCCTACCCTTTCTTCTATTAGAAACTTAAATTCTAGAATTTATTAAATACCAGAAATCAATCATGAGAAAGTATAATCGACCTCCTTAGTGAACTTGTGCAGTGGTTAACAATCACCAATTCAAACAATACCTAGTGTATGAAGGTTCCCCCAGCCTTAACCAGTTACTGGTTTCTTCCAAAATTGGTTCCTATAGCCCCTTGGTCTTCTGTAAGATGATGGATAACGTCTTACAGAAAATCACATAGTGTTTTATAATTATATTTTTGGTTTTGTTTTCCTCTCTAGATTGATGAAGAACAGAAATCATGTTATGTTCTTCTTTGTTTCTTTTGGGAGATAATTTTCTGTGTGATTTCTGCACCTTATCAAATTTGTATAGACTATCTTTTCAAGGATGTTATTAAACAGCCTTGGAAGATGTAGTATCTAACTATAGAGCAAAGATGTAGATCTTTTTTCCCTGATAATAAAACTATCTCCTTTGGAGCAAAGGTTGACATTTCCTAAAAAGTCCTTTGAAAGATAAGATCCCGTAAGCACCAGGTTCCTCATCTGTAACACAAATCCACGTTTTCATCCTCAGTGTCCACCTATGATGCCTCCATTTCATCTGTGTACAATTTTGGAAGGAAGTGGTAGGCTAGAAGGTTGGTATGAACATGAAGCTCAGGCTGCCTGCTATGAAGTGAACAACCGAGTCCTTTCCTCTGATCCCAGGGTCTCAAAATGTCTTCTGCCAATGTTCATGGAGTGGGACAGGCTAACTTTTAGTTTGCAAGTAGAGCAAAATCTCAGATCCTCACAGTCCTTCACAGTATGTAGTATGTTGCCTGGAATAATGTAGGGGAAGTACCTAGATTTCTAGTTTAATTGTAATTTTATTTTTAGTTACAGAATGAACATTTTCATCAATTTTTTGACTTTACTTAATTTTAATTAACACATATTAGTGGTGCATGTTAATGGGATCCATTGTGATATTTCTATACATACACACAGTGAGCGTTCATCATAGCCAACCACCCCTCTTCCATCCTCACCTCCACATTCTTCCTGCAGCCTTCCAAGTCTGTAGGAATCACCATTGTACTTTTAGGTTGTTGTTTTCCCCCACATATGAGAGAAAACATGAGATATTTGTCTTTCTGTGTCTGGCTTATTTTGCTTAATGTGATGTCCTCCAGTTCCATCCATTTTGCTGTAAGTGACAGAATTTCATTCTTGGTTGTGGATTAATAATATCGAATGTGCATATATAGCATATTTTCTTTATCCATTCATATGTTGATAGTTAACTAAGTTGATTGCATATCTTAGCTGTTGTGAATAGTGCTGAAATAAACATGGACACCCTGATGTCTCTTTTGTATACTGACTTCATTTCTTTTAAATATATACCCAGGAGTGCTATAGCTGAATCATATGATAATTTTATTTTTAGTTTTTTCAGGAACCTCCATACTGTTTTCCATTGTGGCTGGACTCATTTACATTCTTGCCAACAGTGTATAAGAGTTTATTTTTGTTTAAAAATACATTTTTTTTAAAGGCTATAGCTGCCATAGTGATTTTTCTCCTAGATCTGACAAAATAAATTCAAAACCTTCTGGAAAAGATTCACCATTCTAGACATGTTAAGAATGTTCATGATTCATGGAGGAGGTCAAAATAACATTAACAGGAGTTTGAAAGAAGTTAATTCCAACCCTCATGGATGACTTTGAGGGGTTAGAGACTTCAGTGGAAAAAAATAACTGCAAATGTGTTGAAAGTAGTAAAAGAATTAGAATCAGGAGCAAAAACTGAAGAAGTGAATGACTTGTAGCAATCTCATGACAAAATTTAACAGATGAAACATTGCCTTTTATGGATAAGAGGAAACCAAAGTGATTTTCTTAAGTTCATTGATATTTTTTTTTTCAGTTACTAGTTGTATTATCTTGGTAAATTTCTTAATCTGCTTAAGTCTCAGTTTCCTTATGTATTCAACTGGAAGAATAAAATATATGACTTTAGGTTTGTGGTAGATATAGAGATGCACTGATCAGATTCTTCTTGTAGGAAAGATTAGTTGCTAGCTGCAGACAGCAGCTAGCTGACAGGCTTCATCTGTCTGCCTTTAGGGTTGGCTTCAGTTGTAGATACACATCACCAGTGGCCCCACATACGTTTTGGGCAATCTGCATCCAGTGACTAAGCAGTGTGTGTGTGCGTGGGGGGGTGGGGGAGGTTTATATAAAGGACCTGCCATTTGAGCCCCACAATGGACAACTTCCTTGGATGATACTTGTTTTTGAGTTTACTAGTAGATTAGCTGAGATTTTGTTAAACCTGCATTACATTACAATTTGATTTATCTCTACATGTAATTGTGTTTCTTTTTACAGATTTATCTTCCTCTTACAGATTTTGAGCCCTAATAAACATCTCAATCATCCTCCAAGACCCAAACTCCATCTGAGCATCTGCTCCTTGAGGATTCAACCTGCATCAAGGTCATTGTAGGTATTAAGAGTAAGAGCAAGTCAATCACTCAGAGTAGTCATTTCATATAGTTAGTAGACATTAAAGACTAGTTTATTGTTGTTATCAACATTATTATGATAATCGACTTTAAGGAACATCCTGGAAGGATGATCCCTTCAACTCAGGATATTTGTACTCTCCTGTGATATATCTTGGAAAGAGCCAAAAATGGTGTGGAGTTACTAAAAACTGAACCATAAGGTGATTAGTTGAAACGTTTAGATATTCAACCTAAAGAATGAAAACTTTGAAAAGAACCTGGAATATGTCTACTAGTACTCAAATGACTTTGATCTGAAAGTGCATTTACAAGGACAAGTGTAGATATCACAAAGAGGCAAAAGAAAGAAAGGAAAGCTTTTGAATAAAATAGTCCAGGCTCTCACTAGAGACTCCCTTGTCAGAGACACTGTGGAGAACTCTCAAGGTCTTGATGAGGGTGAGAGAGAGAGGGCTATAAATCAGGTAACCTGAGATTACTGGTTGGAAAAAAATTTAGAAATCCATTGGTCCAACTTTCGGTAGAAAACAAAAAACTCATATTTACTTTCTTGAGATTTCCAAAACAAAATACCAGAGTCGTCAGATGTACAGTTGAATCAATGTGAATGAAAAATCAATTCTTAGAAAGATGCTAATTTCTGCTCCACTACTTTTACTCATCTATTGGAAAATATGTGTTCAATATGAAGCTATATATACACAACCACATTGTGCAATGGGATGCCTGGGAATATAGAACTTTAAAAATAGATATGTATAGTTAGTGAGAGATGCTGTCATAATCAAGTTCCTAGGGTTCAGTGGTTCAGGACACTCCACAGAAAACTTTTTGTTTTTGAAGGCCACTCTTGAGGAGCTCTTTTTGGCAATGCAGCATCAGAATTCCACCCATGACTGTTGTAGACTATTTAGTTCCTGTACCCTATTACAAAGTTGCTGGAGAAGAGATGGGCAACTTCGCCAAGGAGTAAATTAGGGTTTAGGGAATGGGGCATATGTACTTTAAGTCCGAAAGCTATTAAATTTGATCAGATGTGCTGGGGAAGTCCTGATTGGACCAGTCCTGAGGTGAAACTCCTTGGAAGGAAAGCTACATCCTGAATTCTTGAAATGTGAACACAGGCTTACAAGAGGCTCTGGGAGACAAAGCTCACAGCACAGCATTCCTGCCATCAGGAGGAGATCTGGGGTGTGTGTGTGTGTGTGTGTGTGTATGAGAGAGAGAGAGAGAGAGAGAGAGAGAGAGAGAGAGAGAGAGAGAGAGAGAGAGAGAGAGAGAGAAGGGGTGGCAAAATAATATTCTTTTACCTTGGGCTAACTTAGTTACACATATTGTCTTCTTTCAGGCCCTGGTAATGCACCTGAACCCCTGTAGTCCTAGGGTGATATGCTGTTGTCTACACTTTGTTACAGGCTTTGGCAGTGGGCAGACTCTGTGGACAACTGCTGAACAGGATGCTTCCATCCTCTGCAATCTGTTCCAGTTGCTCTCAGGGTCAGCAACTTACTGTCAGTGTGGTTGCAGCAATGATACACAATGGATGGGAGCTTCTCTCTCTGTGTGTGTGTGTGTGTGTGTGATAGGAAAGTTCTTTGTCAAAATAAATGTTTTTGGTCTATATCCCAAAACCAATTCCTTCAGTTAACATGGGGCTTTATACACAGCACTTTTTGAGTTTCTCAACAAGTGCATGTGTATTTTTGCCTTAAGGCACCATGAGTAGAAACCCCAGAAGTATGTGCACAGTAGGGGACCAGCTTCAGTCTCCATAAACTGTTTGCACTCTTTTTGGTCATATTAATCTGATAGACATACTTCATGTTCTCCCTACATGCTTTATTTCTCTTGGGCAACCATCGCATGTCTGTAACCTAAAGTGTTCATTCTCCTGGGAAACCTTCCTCCAGTCTCCCCAGGGAGACCAAAGACGATTATAAGAGCAAGGACAGAAACTTTGCCTTTTTGCTCCCTTCTGAGAAACTACCAGGTGGTAGCCCAGTCACAAGTCACTATAGTATTGCCAGACTCTGATTTTGGCAGAAACTGCAGCAAATAAGATTAACCATGATGCATTTCAGGGGACTGTTGAATAAACATCCCTGGTCTTCATGCATGTTATGGTTTAGAAGTGGCATACCCCAAAATCTCATGTGTGAGACAATGTAAGAAGGTTCAGAAAAGAAATAATTGGATTGTGAGAGTCTTGACCCAATCAGTGAATTAATCCATGATGGGATTAGCTGAGTGGTAACTGGAGGCAGGTCAGGTGTGGTTGGAGGTAGCGGTTCATTGGGGGTGTGGCCTTGGGGTATATACTTTGTATAAGGAGAGTGGAGTTTTTCTCTGTCTGCTCTCTGATCATCATGTGAGCTGCCTTCCTCTACCACACTCTTCTGCCTCACCTCTAACCTGGAGGAATGGAACCAGGCTTCTACTGACTTAGACCTCTGAAAACATGTGCCCTCAAATAAACCTTTCCTCCTCTACAGTTGTTCTGGTTAGGTCTTTCAGTTGCAGCAGCAGAAAAACTGACTAAAACAATACACGTATGAAAATGGAGCGAGACACTCACAGGAAAGAAAGACTTTCTCCAGATATATAGGAGGGCCTCAAAGTGGATTCATTTGAATGTTAAAGAGAATATAACCCTATTTGATGAGATGGATATGCTGGTCATGTTGGTTAGGATAAGATAACTCATGAAAAAAACTACAACCATGCACACCTTGACAGCCAGAATCCAGTGAGCCTGAATAGATTTCAGTCAAGCTAAATTTCAGATCCAGATTAATATTAACTTCCATATCAGTAATTCTTCATGGGTTTATAGCTCTTTTGTTAGTTTGGGACTCTCATTCAGGTGATGAGTGTTCCCCTCTAAAGGCAAGACATTCAGTCATAAAATCAATAAATTTCAAGCAGAAAGATATTTGTTTAAAATTCTCAGCCTAAAAGTCTGCTGGGAAGATGGTGAATCAAAAACACAGGACTTTTTTTTTTTTTTTTTTTTTTTAGCACTTTAAAAATAAATGTAGGTCCTGTAGGTAGTAATGACATCCCCAATGAGCACTTTAACTATAAAGGAAGAAAAAAAATGCATTAAAATTCATTTTTCCACAGGGGCTGATTTCAAGACCATTGGTAGAGGAGCTGGAACAGAGAATCCTGCTTAGTTCTCTCTGTGTCTGACCAGACATTGTATGGGCAATTAACTTGAGGGGGAAGAGGAAGTTGTATCACCAGCCTGTGTGATAACACATCATTGATCTGATGATCTCCTATTTTCTCAAATGCCCTGTAGTTGAGAGTGTTAACTTTGCTCTCCTTGGAAGTGGCTGGTAGCAATATCCTTACCTGAATGCTAAAAACAGATTCTAGAAACCTCCTATTGTCTGGACTATTCTGATTACAAGTTGAATTTGCCAGAAAAAGTGTCAGAGGAAAAAAAAAGTAAAAGAAAAAAAACAGATTAAAAAAAAGGAAAAGGAAAAGGGCATTTAATCCCATCTCGATTCAAGGTGTTTCTCTGTAAATGCTTCCTTTGAATTAGACAGTTTTTCTCCCATAGGATGAAACTGTCTTGTCACTCACACAAGTCTGGTAGTTAGGAAATTGATAATAATAGACAAGAGTTACTGATTTTTTCACTTAGTCACTATTAGGGTAGGAAAAGGGCTAGATAAAAATAATAAAGGGACTCAAACAGAACATACTCATTAATCCACAAAGAGAACATAAGGACTTCATGGGAAAAAGACACATGATTGTTTTCTCACTCTTAAACCAACATTTCAGATACTCCATAGTGGATTCATTCTATCTTGATCTAGCTTGTATATATAATCATAAAGTTTCATAGTAGCAATGCTTTTTAAGAGTAATAAACAGGAAATAACCCGAGTTTTCAGTCAGTGACTGATTACATGGATCAGGGGTCAATAAATTATGATGGGGGTGAATTTCAGCCTGAGGCTCGTTTCTGACATGTTTTGTTGGAGTACAGCCACACCTAGCAGTTATATATTGTCCATGGCAGAGTGATTGTGACAGAGACCACATAATTCACAAAGCTTACATTAACCATATGACCCTTCACAGAAAAAAATTGCCAACCCCTGACATAAATGGTTGCACATACATTCAGTGGAATATTCTGATACCATTCAAAGAATGCAGAAGATGAGTGCATGATGACATGGAGAGATCTGAAAAAGTGACTCAGAATTGTGGGAATGTAGGTATCTTGATATTATATTTGCCTAAAGATGAAGGACGTACATATTCATCACTCTTCTGGGTGAGTACACGTATGTGAAAATTTTAACAATAATTTTCTCTGGTGAGTGAAATTAGGAGGTGGAACTGAGAAGAGGGAGGATGAAGGGAAAGAAGGAGAAATATTTATTCCTTCTACATTATTTCAAGTAGAAAAATGTTTATATGGAAAAATCATCATTAAAAGTAAATTAGATGTATAGATGCAATGGGCACCAAGAACATTTTTATTTATAGCATAAATTAGTTAATGTTCAAAGGTATAATAATAATAAATAACATCAGTTTTCTTATCGACATTTTTGGTCGATGTTCAGATAATATCTCCTAATTCTTTGACTAGACAATCAAATGAATGTTGTCTCATTTAAATATCTATCTTCAATCTATTTTTAGTGTTGTGAAGATTACAATTTACCTCTATTAATTTAGTTAAAAAGTCACAAAAATTTTATCTTAAAGGTATATATTTTTAAACATATTTTTTTACTTTGGGAAATTCTATGTGATACTGTTTTCCACTGTGATTTATAAAGCACTATTTTAAACTCCTCTTGATTTTTTGAAAAATAATTAACTTCTGGTGTTTCTAATTTTATAGGAACATGTTTTCTGTGTGACAAATTATTTAAATATTTCTTAACTTTTTAAAAATCTGAAAAATAGTAAGAAAAATGCTACCTGACTAACCAAATAAAATTTTTTGTGTAATGAAGAGCCATGAAAAGGTAGACGGTCACAGGAGGATCCTCAACGGTGAGCATGGAGTCAGCTGAAAGGGGCAAAGTGCTGGAAGATCTGAAGTCTGGACTCTTAGACCACAAATGATTCTGGAAACATCAAGGATAAACTGTAAAGTAATTTTAAAAATATAGACCTCAAGAGCAAACAACAGCAAGGTCTCTTTTGGCACAAAGACCCTACCTCCTTTTTTTTAAATAAAAAAAATTTTTTTTAATCAATGACTATTTTCTCACCTCTAAAATGGAAATGGTTAGAACTGCTTTTCCAATTTCATAGAATTTTTGTGAAAATTAAGTGGATTAGTGTATGCTAGAGAAGTCTTTAAATTACAAGTCTTTATTTAAGAACTTTTCAAAATGTGGTATGTGCCACTATTGGTTTGCAAGATGATTTTTCAGGAGTGATAAAAATCTTTTGTGTTTTAATGATTGTTTATTTTATATTAACCTTTTGTTTATGGTGAGTGATATACTACATTTATAGGACCTTCCTTTGAAATTAATTTATAGCAGTAAAACTGAGTCAACTTAAAGAAAGCTGTTAAATAATTAGTACTATAAGTGGAATGAAGACAAGACAAAAATTGTATGATGCATGAATGACAAGTTCAGGAATCACTGCATTATGGAGATAAGAATTTGGCTTGGATTTTCATATGATATGATTCTCAATTGGCATTGTTTAATCTGCTGTGCCTACAAACATAGTGGGATAAAACAAGACATATGGAGCCCTTTTGCAGCAAAAGAAAAGAAAAGAAAGAACAGATATCTGAGGATTTGGGGAAAGAAACCCCACTGTGACTGAACTGCAGCCAAGTGTAGTGTCCATAGCTCTAGGTTGATGTAGGTTGAGCTGATTTCATTGAAAGAAGAAGAAAAGCAATAGGTGGAGGATTTAAAAATACAGTTGTTCCTCATTTGGTTCCAGCAACACTTTACCCCAAATACCAAAACTGGTGAATTCTTAAATCCTTTATATAAAATTATGTATTATTTTCATACTGTCAGTGTGTCCTTTATATGTGTTAAATCATCTCTAGATTACTTGTAATAGCTGATACGATGTAAATGCTGTGTGAACAGTTATTACAGTGCATTGTTTATGGAATAATGACAAGAAAAAAGTCTGTATATGTTCAGTCTAGATGCAATTAAAAATATATTTTCAATCTGCAGTTGGCTGAATCCATGGATGCAGAATCTGTGGATATGGTGGCCAACTCTATACCACTAAAAAGGACTTGTGACACATCTGAGACATTAACTTTAGGCACATTACAGTACAGAATGTCCTGGAGAAGTGTGATTCCTTTAAGATAATACAACTTTATGTCTGATCTGACTCCCGCAGACTGGCTAGCCCAACCCTAATTAAAGTTTCTCAAATTTAAGGGCAGCAACTAGGGGAAAGAAGTGGCCTTAGGAATCCTACCCCTATGTTCATCACCTAACACTACCAGAGTTCTGCCTATATATGCTTTCATGACTTCAGATGACAGGTGTACCACACATAGGCAGGGAGGAAGTAAGAGTAGGGCCAGTGGTGCCTGTCTTCCTCAGTGACCTGGAAAGCACAAATGTCACATCACAGCATAGCAGCATGCTCAACTTGTGTCTGTTCTCTGTGCCTTTCCTATCCTGCTCCATAGCTGTTCCAGGGGCAGAGGGCCCTTCTCCAGGAGTTGGTACATTTTTCCCTCTTCTCCTTAAATGGGTTCTACCTTAGAACACATTTTGTTCCCTCATCTGATTTTATACCATCAGTTGAGGAGTGCAAAAGCCAGATACTGCATTGGAAGTTGAGGATTCCCAATCTCGCAAAGCCCAGCAGCAGAGCAGTTCCAATCTCTGCACTTCATTTAGGATAGGAGAGCTTCTTAGTCTGTAGTACTTGCCTGTGTGACTACCAATTTTTTATGCCTCTATAGATTCAGATGGTTAAGGAACTGCTTATGCAGCAGTTCAGAGGCAAAATGAAGCATCTCTCTCGATTATTTATTTAAACAATTCTTTGAAGCCTGCCGTTTAACCTTAGCAGGAGGGTTGGGAATTTTCAGTCACACATAGTGATTTTATTCCTCTGGAACCTTGTATGAATTATTAAGCTTCTAAGAAAAGAGAGCAAATAGAGTTCTGCAAGGTAATCAAAAGCAAATATGCTAATTTGGGCCTATAGGACAGTATTTTTATCAGAAAGAACATTAAGTTTAGATCAGTTATTCATCTAAATTAAGGAAATCGAGGAAGAGAGCAAGACTGGCAAATTATCTTTGCCGATGGTCAAAGCCAGTCCTATCTTGGCCTCTTTCTTAATCCTGCTTCTTGGTGTAAAACCTAGTTACTAGGATACAGCCGTGTGGCAGCATCTTTATTAGAAATTGTGTGAGAGAAAAAAAAGGTCAGAGGCTCATTTCCAATAACGGTTTGACAAGTGACACAGAGAAAAGGGCAGGAAGGAACTGAGGTTTGTGGTGTTTCCTTATATCAAGATTTTAAAGATAATAGCATTGATGTGAATTGGAATTCTCCTGAAATATGTTCTATTAATCTAACAGTTCAAAAAAAGAGAGACACGATATCATATTATCATCAAGATTAGATTGAGGAAGACTAAAAAGATACATAAATATCAGGTAAAGAACAAAAATTCCATCATCTGCCCCTGGTGAAAAATTTCTTAACTCTGGCTAAATCTAAGATCCCATAATTAAATAGATAACAATCACACCTCTAATTAGCCTGAAAACAAATAGCTGAAGGGCTTAAGTACTGAAGAAAACTTTAGATCTAGGTGACTCTCCTTGAACAAATGTCCACAGAGAGGTCATTATTCCTCTCTGCACTAGTAAATCAATCCTGGGAGGATCGAGCAGGGAATTGAGAGGAGCTGACATCCCTCCAGGTGGAAACACTGAAATTTATTCCACATATCATTATAAAGTTGATGCCTGTAATTTAGAAAGATGATGTTTTTCCAGCTTAAAACATTTTTATTTCAATGCTTTTAAATTTACCTGTATATACATATATATTTATACTGATATCAAAATAGGGATATATTTGTAAAGTTTACACTAATGAAAATTTCTTTAAATTAAATGCTATCTTACCATTATCTCCTAACAAAACTATAGACTAATAAATTAGTATATTTTACTAATCAGATATACTAATTCAGAGTCACCCTAATTATTGACATTCACATAAATATGAAAAAGTTCTATGGTTAACAAAAAGGGTAGATAAATTATTAATAATACAATTTACTGAGAGAGAAAGTAACTGAGACAATAAAAATATCTGACCTTTGGGACACTCTGCCTTATCTTTCCTCCTCTGCACCCTCTCTACCCTCAGAACCACCACTGCACACACAGATGGTGTGGTCCAGGACAGAGCTTGTACATTTTGACTTCCAATAAACCTAGCCCTTAACTTCCCATTATTAGCTCTGTGACATTCAGGGAATCAAATAGCTCTTCTTGGGCTCAGTTTCTTCAACTATAAAATGGACTTTCAGGTTTATTGTGATAATTAAATGAGATCTTATGTTTAAGATGCAGGTTGTCATAAATATTAGCTGCCATTATCATTATTATTACTAGATTTTTGAGAGGGATCCAGAGGAAACACTCCCCTTCTCTACATGAGAGTGGAACCTACTGAGAAATAGACTTCTACATCGATATCTATTTCTTCACCTCTGAATGCAATCTACCCAACCAGCCACTGAACCAGCTAGAATAGAGCATACTGTTGTGCTAGGCAAGGCTGCTTCCAAAGAAAGAGCCCAGAGGACCTGAGGATGCCTTCCTGGGTGCTCCTAAACTCACTTATCATCTCTCCTCTCCTGAGAGGAGTGGGCAAGGGGTTCAGAGAAGCTAAAATTCCTCCAGGTGGAAACAATAGCAATGAACTTTCTCTCTACATATTATAATTTTGATGACCATCATTTTAGAAATTTAATGTTTTTCAGTTTAAAAATTTACTACTTCAATACTTTAGCATTTATATGTACACACACACACACACACACACACACACACACGTGCACACTTAGTTTTTTCCCATTCCTTTTCCTTCAATATTTTTGTTTCCACTGTGGTAAATTGAACTATTTTATTCCCAATTATTGTCTTCTTCTCACTAAAGAATGTTACACATTTTCCCTTTGCTATGGGTTTTGCAGTACCTTCCCTATAAGTGGAGTGTACTTCTCTGTCCCACTGACTTTGGCCATAGTCATGTGACATGCATTTGTCGGTGGACTGTTTGTGTGTGAGAGGTGAACTGCAACTCAGCAGAAGCTCTCAGTGAGCTTGTGCAATTGGTCTCTGCCTATTCTTGAATATTACCATCCACCATGGAACACCATGCCCTAGGCTACATGGAGCTGGCCCCAGGGGCCTAGCACAGGATAGGGAATCCCATACCTTGCTACATACATAAGCAACATACGCAGTTGACCTGAGCCAATTTTAGAGTTGTTAGTACAACACAGTTGACTACACGGTACACTACTGGTTCTTTTTCATTTTTTTTTTTTCAGTGCTGGGAACTAAATCCAGGGGTGCTTTACCACTGAACCACACCTAGTCTTTTTTATTTTATTTTTTATTTTGATAACAGGATCTTGCTAAATTGCCAAGGTTGGCCTTGAACTTGTGATATTCCTGCTTCAGCCTCCCAAGTCACTGGGATTATAGGTGTGTACCACTATACCCAGTTACAGATTGTTCTTACTAGAGTCTTGACCAATCAGTTTGCAGGGTTATTATCCTAGATGAGAGGAAAGAACAGCAGTCAAAGCTCAGGATGAACCTGCACAAAAACTATGGAATTGTGCTGGGTTAGCCTAATATCTGTTCACCTGTTACTAACATAAAGGTTTCTCACTGAAACTGTTAGCACATCAGGACAAGTTCTGCCACTGACCAGGGACCTAAGTGTTAACATATACTGCCAGAGCCAGAACCATCCACATGGGAAACGCTAGATCTCCCTATCTATAGGTCCTATACATTAAGGAGTCTTCCTGTATGTATGTGGGTTTTGTTTTGTTTTGTTTTTATCTGTGCTGGGAGTCAAACCCAGGGCTTCACTTGCTAGGCAGGCATTCAACCACTGAGCTGCATCCTCAGACTTCAGAATGACTGTTTTTTTAGAGCAAATCTTGCTTTATGACCTACCTATTAAGTGCATGCTGGGAAGGACTGTACTAAATCGCTTTACGACTCTGCTTAGTATAACATGTGGACATCTAAGTGTGCAAGGGGATCTGTTAAAGTGGATTATGCCAAATAGTTTAAATCTTATTACAATAAAGTGTTTTATTTATTTTTTTGGGGTGCTGAGGATCAAACCCAGGGCCTTGTGCTTACAAGGCAAGCACTCTACCGACTGAGCTATCTCCCCAGCCCCCAATAAAGTGTTTTATAATGGAGTGTTTATGACTGAAAAGATTCCAAAATATGTCAATGACAATTTATTTTTAGAAATATTAAAATAAACTTTGATGCTTTGTTTTGTATGTGGAATGGAACTTAGAATTTTTCTCTTTCTTTTTTCCTTTTTTTTGGTACACTGCACTGCAGAGTGACTAAAAGCAAAGGCTTTTAATGACCTAACAAGACTCATTTCAAAGCCATTCATGTCCTATCTTTCTTTTTTCTTCTCTTTCTCTTTTTTTATGGTGGTGTTGATGGAACTTAGTGCCCATGTGCCGGCTGTTTGGTTTGGATGTGAGACATCCCACCAAAGCTCCTGAATTAATGCAGAGATATTCAGAGGTGGAATGATTGGATTGTGAGAGCTGTGGCCTAATCAATCCATCCTAGTTTAACTGGACTGGGTGGTAGGTAACTCTCGGTAGGTGGGGCGTAGCTGGAGGAGGTAGGTCTGAAGTTGTGCCCTGGAAGGGTACATTTTCCTCTCTTTTTCTCTACTTCCTGGCCACCAGGAGGTGAGCAGCACTCCTCTTCCATGCCCTTCAGCCGCGATGTGCTGCTTTACCTTGGGATGAGAGCAATAGAGCCAGCCTACCAAGGACTAAATCTCTGCAACCAAGAGCCAAAATAACTTTCCCTCCTCTAAGTTTTTCTTGTTAGGTATTCTGGTTACAGCAACCAAAATCTACTAACACATTGGATAAGTGCTGTATCAGTGAGCTATAATACAATGCTTCTCATGTTCTACCTTTATGTTTTTTGGTAAGTCACTTCCACCCGTCATAACAGAGTTGTGGTAAGAATTAAATGATTTTTTTGATTTAAAGCACTTAGCCCAATGCTGGAATATTGTAAGTGCCTGAATTTTTTTGGACATATTTTTACTGTCAGTCTTGGCATAAACAACTGTGGGTAAAGCACAAGCAATATTTGCTATTTTTGAAAGTTTCAGCTTTAGCTACTTGCAAATGATTAAAATATGCATTAAATATCATCAACAACCAGAATCCTACTTATCATGACAGAGCAGGAAAAAGAAGAAAAAGGAAATTCTATTTTGTTTAGACAAAAAGAAAAGCAATAATTTCCATATATATTCAATAACTAACATCAAATATTTGAACATTTCAAAATGTCACTGCACTTTTGTAATAATTATACTGTACGTAATTATACTGTTTGTACTGTATAATACCTACTCTTTTCAAGGTACTTTGCCAGCTGTTTTCTTTAATCCTTACAGCTATAGTATCATAAAGTTATTTTCATATTTCATAGTCATACAATTCTTTTCTACCAAAGTCTATGACATTTCTATACAAATTGAATAGTAAAAACTTCTATGTCAAATACTCTCTAGGTTTTATTTTTTTTTCTGTACAGCTACTTCACTTCTTTCTAGAAATTTAGTTCTTTGACAATACCAACCCAGTTTACAGACTGAGAAATTTCTTTAAAACTTTTTAAAATGAAATTTCAAATGAAAGGTAAATATAAAAATATTAAAATGAACATTCATGCATCTATGCTCAAACTCTCATGATTTTAAAACAAAACATTAGAGATAGAGGTAAAGCTGAAGTTCTATGTAGAACTTTCCTTTTTTTTCTCCTCCCCATTCTCTAACTATGCCTACTATTCTGAATATGCTAGTACTTTTGCATCTTTAAAATCATATGAAAATGTTGCATATTGCAATAATGATAGTGCAATTTTTAATTTTTTCTCACATATTTTCAAATACATTGAAATGTATGCATGTTAACTGATATAGATCTATATCCATTTGAACTGTTGTGTAGTATTTCTGTGGGCACATGACAATGTATCCATTTTCAGGCTCACATTTATAAATGTTTGCTATTTAGTTGATGTTATCATTTTTGCCCTTACACCCTTAAAGCTCACATCTCCAGGCTGAACGTGACTTCTAGTGGACAACATGTGACTCTACTAGAGGGCTTTTTGTTCCAGCACACTCAGAGCACATGTGTAGTGCAATTCAAAAAGCTGGTGAACTTGAAGCAGCTTCATTCAAGGTGGTGGGTTAAGTGTCCCAGTTCTGGTCACATCTTTTGTATGAGAATGCTGAGTTCTGTTCCCCACCAGTGGTTGCCTCTGATTCCATGGTGGTAATTTGTTGATGGTGCCGCCTGGAACTTCCTGCCTTTCCCTGTCTTACTTCTTCACTTCCCCATTCCTTTTCTAGGGGTAAATGACATGCACTCCAATCTTTATTTCAGACTCTGTTCTTGGGAATTCAAACTAATGCTGCTATTAAAAAGATGCCTCAGTGATCCTGCAGTTGCAACTTTCTCCTTATCCATATGAAGATGAATTTTACTGGGGCAGGGTCAACAAATTTGGAGCCCAGGGGCCCAGATCCCATCTTCCATCTGTTTTATATAGTCATGGAACCAAGAATGAATTAAAAAAAAAATTCAAAAGACTAATATTTCATGGTACATAAAATTACATGAAATTCAAATTTTACTGTATATAAGTAAAGTTTTGTTGGAGTTAAGATATGTTCATTTGCTTACTTATTGTCTATGATCATTTTTGCACTACCACACCACATATACCCTGTTTTAGGGTATATAGATGAAATATAAGGGTTTAAGATAATGTTTATAAATAAATAAATATTTTAAAATTATGTACATAATATGTAAACAATTATACCTATTTATGTTATATACATTTGTACTATAATATGTATATTATGTACCTTTGTACATATACAGTAAACATTATCAAATTGCTCTCCCAAATAGTCATTTCAACTTCTACTCCAACCCACCAAGGGTACCTGTGAATGTTTCCATTTTTCCATATCCTCATCAGTATGTATTTCAACACATTTCCAATATCTTCCAAATTTGCTTTCTAGCAATGAAATGTTGATGCTTTAGGTTCTTTAAAAGACAGTAGTATTCAGAAGTCTTTGGTTTGAGGAATGTTGACTTGAATAGTTCCCTGTGACAAACAATGTTGTTTCTTCATTTACAGGACAGTGTTATGGTTTGGATGTGAGGTGTCCCCCAAAAGTTCACATGTGAGACAATGCAGAAAGGGTCAGAGGAGAAATGATTGTGTTTTAAGAGTCTTAACCCAATCAGTGAATTAATCCCAGATGGGACTAACTGAAGTGCTAGGATGTGGTTAGAGGAGGTGGGAATTGGAGCATGGCTATGGGGTATATCTTATATCTTTTTTATCTGGAGAGTGGAGTCTCTCTGCTTCCTGATGATGTGAGCTGCTTCCTTCTGCCACCTTCTCCGCCATGATGTTCTGCCTCACCTCAAGCCCTGAGGAATGGAGTCAGCCTTCTATGGACTAAGATCTCTGAAACTGTGAGCCCTCAAATAAACCTTTCCTCCTCTATAATTGTGCTGATCAGACTATTTTGTCACAGCAGTGAAATAGCTGACTAAAACAGATGGATATAAAATTTTCTTTAAAACTTTTTGAGGAAAAGAAGTAATTTGATTAAAAGATAAACTTTAAGCATATGAGGGTGAAGTGATATGCATAGGCAAGTTCATGGACATGGATTCCAAATGACTGAAATTTGTGAATCAGAGAAATAGTGGGAATTTGTAATCTGTTTTAATCCTAGTTGTTCTTGATCAAATTATTTATCCTCTGTAGGTTAGTATTGCTAAGCCTTCCCTACTTTTCCACTGGTATTATTTTAGAGGTCTATTGAGATCATAAATTAACAAGTAGTGGAAGTGCAGAGCAGTGTACAAAAGTGTGAGGCTACTATGTTGCACTGTCTTTGTGAGCTACTTATATCAGAACCTAACTGAAGTTTCTGCTGTTTTTTCACATAGATGATAGTGAGGGTACATTTTTGATGTTTAATTTAATTTTGCTCTCATTGATAACTTTGTCAATAATACCAACACAACCCCATTTATTTCTTTAGGTAAAAATTCTATTTTGACCATTCATCTACCTTTTTCTATTAAATTTTTCCTAGATTTCATTCCCTTTTGTCATCTTATGTATCTTCCTTCAGTAAATCTCTGTATTATTTAGAGATGCTCTTTCACAATATGAAATATATTTCACTATCCATTAGTTGGACTACATATGTATCTTGGACACAGATGATGTAATCCTTTGACGTCTTCAGAACATAGCATGGTTCCTTGCACATAATATGAGCAAATCAAAATGTATCGATTTTTGTTTCTTTAATAAGCATCCATGTTATCCCCTTAAAAAGTACGTTTGGCTCAATTTTCTCTACATGGCCCTAAACATAAGCCCCTCAGATGGTGTAGGAGACCCTGTATTTTGGGCCTTTCCCTAATTCTTCAATTTCATCCTGTAATAGCCTGTCCTTCCTCTCTCTGCTTCAGACATATTGACCTGCCAATCCCTAGCAGGTCCTTTGCATATATTATTCTCAGTATATAGAATGATCTCCTTTTTTTCCTTTACTCAATAATTTTTACTCATTTTTCACATTTGATTTCAATTGTCTCTGCACCAGGGAAGTCCTGACTTATTTCCTGGGCTCTGCTGAATTTCTTTCTTGTATGCTCTGATAGCACAATAGACTTTTCATTGGCAGCATTTATCATGGTGACAATATTACATTTATTCATGTGATTATCTGATTAATGTCATTCTTACTCATTAAGCCTTAAACATCCTGAAGACATGGGATTATTTGTTTTCCTTTGCCATTGTATCTCTAGCATCTAATACAATGCAGGGTACATTGTAAATGCTCAATGGATATTTGTTGGATGCCAGGATGAATGAATAAAGTATTACTCTGTTGCCTAAAAAGAAAATCAAACATACTGTCCTCCCTTGCTCCCATCTTCCATGATAGCAAGGAGATATATATGAACAAGGACATATATTGTGCTTTAGCTGAGTAGTCTGGGAAAACTTCCAGGGTGTTAAGACACCAACCATTGCTTCCAGGACTCGGTGACTTCCTGGAGCAGTGCTTAGGGACTTGCTATTGCTGACCTCCTGTCCTCTGAAAGTTCTGTCTTCCCCAGTCAAAGGCCATAATTCTGTCTGTGATAGTTGGACTCTAGCTGCAGGCCACTCTAAATATACCCAGGTGCCTTTTTACCTTAAATTTATATATAAAAATAATCAAGTTGTTGAACCAAGAAGAATAATACACAATTTAAATTCAGGTACCAAGTGGCACATTTATGTTTAAGAATTGGAAATCTCACATTTGGTTTCTGACGTTAAAAGATCTGTCTTGCTGTGAGGTGTGAGTTACAGAAAACCCTGTAATACCACACACCGAATTTGACTCTGAGAACAGTCCCCATGTATATAAACATATGTGTAATTATTATATAACTCTTATTTATAAAGCTTATTTAATGGTTGACAACACTAGATTTTATCACCATTTATTAGTTTTAATACCATGGCAATAGATTATCACATAAAGGATTTTAAGAAGTACTTATCTTTTTGCCACTTCAATAAAGTAGATTCCACTAACTCTGTCTGTTTCCCTTGTCCCCACTCCACAGTCTCTATCAATCTCTCTCTCTCTCTCTCTCTCTCTCTCTCTCTCTCTCTCTCTCTCTTTTATAATTTTCAAAATGATTCATGTTGTGTTTGAGTGAAGATAGGATGTATTGACTCCAGGGTGTCATGTTTGCATATCTTTATTTTAAATGCCCTCACAGTGTAGCTCTGACAAGGACATGGTCCATGAACACATGTCAGCAGTTGGCAGGATTATTCAATGGCACCACTTCTCTTGTTATAACCGGGCCAAGGCCTTTTCCAACAGCATTATCTACTGTCTCTCCACAATCCCCTAATCATATTGTGCCACTTAGGACTACACAATTGGCCACAGGGAATTGTCTTTTTCTAGATTTCAGTGTGGACTGAACATTATTTGTTTTGATCTAAGTTTCTCTAACTTTTAAAGCCTGAGCGTGAAAGAACCCATGATTACTTTTAACCAGAGGAAATGATGAAAGCAAATGGCCCGAATAATATGGTGATGAATACTTGTTTAGTCATTTACTTAATCAGGGAGTGAAATTATTGCAGATAATGTTAATATGTAGTCTTGGATTTTCTAAATTAATGAAGACTCTCATTTCCATTTTCAGAGTGCTGTTGGGTATCATTCCTGTTTAATGCCACATCATTGCTGGATTGATTGTGGATTGGCAATAAAATGGGTTGGAGAAAAGGTGCCAGTCAATTCCAGAGTGGCCCAGGAAGAATGAATGCCAGTAGAACATCTGGGTTAAAGATACAGCTGCTCTGGGGAAGGCTGTTATCTTTGTTGATTGGGTGATAAAATTCGTGAGTCAGAACTTATATTTGTGGTGTATTTCATATTAACTTTCTAGCGCAGTGTTAGAGGAAGGGGTGCCAGCATTGCTGTTTACAGTGGGAGCATTTGTGTTCCATTTGATTTACTTTGATTTTTCCATTGCATTGTGATGAAACTCATGCAGAAGTTTTGATAAAGAAGACACTTTAATATTTTTAATAGTGAACCTTCAGAATGATATTGAAAACTGAGTCACTGAGGTAACATAAAACCTGTGTTGCCATGATTTTGCTTAGTGGAATAAAGAAGCATTGATGTGAAAAGGAGTTTTTAGCTACAAAATGAAAGAACTTTGGGTGATTTAAACATCTTTTCTTTTTGTTTGTCTATATTTTCTAAGAGCTTTGCAACATAAAAGTTGCAAACATATACATGCAGATACACACGTGTGTATGTGTAAATACATACACATACATTTGTTATATATTGTTAGGAAGAGCTGTTATTTCAAACATGATAGTTTCATTCTTCAAGATTATTTTTCAGAAGTAGATACTCATGAGGTAGGAGAAATTAAAAGGAAGATGAGAAAGAGAAGGATAGAGAAAAGGGGGAAATTTCATCTCTTGCCTGTAACTGTTGTCTGAAGGTGAGTATTTATCTTCCCATTTTTCTCCTAGGTCACGTGTGGCTTGGTTATAGAAGTGTCACTTTCATATACATTTGCAACCATGAAATTGAGGACAGGAGAAATTAATTACTTCAACTAGTAATGACTTTCAGGAATTTTCTTGGTGTTGGGGCAACCATTGTTCATAGAACAATCAATTCCTGTATTTCACCTGCTTCCTTGCTGTGAAGTTCACTGTTTGATCAGGTGTTGGGTGGCCATCTGTTTTCCAGGCTCTTCTCTGGCGGTGAGGGTGGGGATTGTGCAGGTTTTTTAGTCCAAGACAGTTGTGGCTATCCTGTCCTCTTGCCAGTGATTGGTGTGAGGTGAGTATGTGGCACTACGTTGGTCAATTAAGTAGAAGTGAGAGATCATTAGGGTATTCTTTGGAAAATTTATTTTTAATCTTAAAACAGGGGTATGTAAAATAATGATTTGTGCTTCTCTTCTTGATTTTATTGTTGTGTGAGGAAGAAAACAATGGAGCTGCTTCAGTCATCTTGCTATCATGGCAGAACAAAGGGCCAAGTGGACCTGCTTGGGGAAGGCAGGTGAGTTGAGAAACCACTAGGTCCACTGGGTTCATATTGATATTGCCCTGCTCCTGAAACCTACCTCTGAATTTGTTTATTTATTCATTTCTTTCTTTCTTTTCTTTTTTTTTTTTGGTACCAGAGTTTGAACCCAGGGACACTTAACCACTAAGCCACATCCCTAGCCCTTTTAAATTTTAAATTTAGAGACAGGGTCTCTGAATTGCTTACGGCCTCACTAATTTACTGAGGCTAGCTTTGAGCTTGTGCTCCACCTGCCTCAGCCTGCTGAGCCATTGGGATTACTTTGCCTGACTACCTCTGAATTTCTTGTTGTCAGACAATTAATTCCTTCATTGTTTTATGTGCTTTGTTGTTGTTGTTGGACCCGTTACAGCAAAAACCATCCTAACTAGTTCAATCTGCAATCAGATTTAAAATGAGGAATCCCCCCGCCCCCCGCTTTGTAGGCAATAAATAATTCAGAAAAGTGATAATCATGCTACAGAGAAAAACACAGTTTTGGTACTACCCACCCCATATAATGTTTCATTTTAAGGCGGGGAGGGGATACACAAACTCCCTGCCAAATACTTTAAAATAGTATACTGCTTTGCTCAGATTTGAATTAAGACTTTGGAATCAATTTAAATATCTACCAATACAGGAATAGTTGAATGTAGTATGTAATAGATAATGTAATGCTAGATAATGGTTAAAAGCAATATGGGATATTTATATGGATTTGTATGGAGAAATCTTCAATATATATTTTTCATGAAAAAGCAAACAAACCCTACCTACATACACAATATGTTGTTTCACATTTGTGCATATGTATAAGTGTATGGGTGTATATAAATGGTATTTTCTTTTATAAATTGATAAATCTGTATGATATTTTAACTTGCATAGATTTGTCAATAGAAAAATTCAACAAATATATAGAGGTGGTCACCTTTGGGAAGGGGATCAAGATTGGGAATGTAAAGGGGCATTTTAAATTTTTAGTCTGGGTATTTAAATAATATTTGAGTTTTTACTTAAAGAATTTATTCAGTTGTTACCTATATAATGAAAACAAAATTCAAGGTCATGTTAAAATATTTACAATTGCTTTGAACCTTGGGATTATCATTTCCCACCTAATGTATTCAGCAAACATATTAATGCATAATTTGCTTTCTTATATTAATATTTTGAACAATATATAATCTGCTCCTGCTTTTGTTTTTTTGTTGTGGAGCAGCTATCACTCCCCTGTACCTCTCCCTCCTGAGAAACTTTTCTGGTGTGTAGAATCTAGGAATGATGTGTGTTCCTTCACTTCCACTCCCACTTCTGGTTTCTAATCTGAGAGTCTGAATTCCTGGTTTAGCCAGGAGTGGGAGGTATTTGTTTCTAGGACTTTTATGTGAGGGGTTCATGTGGAAAGAATGTTTTGGGCTCAGATTGGTTACAGAGCAGGTCTTAAGGACCAGATTTTTCCTGTGAAAGGACATGAATCCTGCTTGTGTTGTGCAGACCCCAGACTTTTGTGTATTTTGCCTGCTTTTCAAGCTTGATCCTATGAGACCCCGAATATCCTTCCAAATTATTCCCTTTTGATAGCTGAATGCTTACAATCAGGAACTGACTGATAAAACCAATATTAACTAAAACAGACATGTCTTTTTTTTTCTACATGAGATGATCAATAATCACTACTAGGACCATCCTATGGGAAATGGCTACGGTTTATGAATGTCCACAACAAAGTTTTAATTTGTGATTTCCATAGCAGCAAAGCCAGCTCTGGGCTTTTCTCTGTTTAATCATGATAATGATGATGCATTCTTCTTTTATATCCTTCAGGCTGCTTTCACTTTTGATTACATGGAGAAGGAACAGAATTCCTAGAGATGTAATGAATTGAAGTAATTTTGACCTGCATCAAATAAAAAATTTTATTTGTAATTTTCTTTGCAGTGGTAAATTATGGACCTATAAAATGAGTGTCATTGAATATAGTCCTTGAAGGGAATTCAGTAATTATGTGGGATTATACCTTCATTTTATAGCTAAGACATGAAAAATAAAAGTAAGAGACCCCAAATCACATAGCTATTTAAAGCAAAAATTGGGCTTAAAATTCAAGACTTCTGAATTCTAGGCCAAAGTTCTTTCCAGTCTCCAAAGATGTCATGACTGAAAAAGGGAAAGATATAGGAATTAACAACAACAAAAAACCTTTGTTTTATAAAGAACAGCAAACAAAATCATAATAATACTTCTTAGATTATGGCTAAATACTATCTCACCCATCCATCACCTCAGCTCAGCCCCTGGTAACCACCATTTACTCTCTATTTTTAATTTAACCTTTCTAATTCCACAAGTCATTGAGACCATATGGTATTGGTATTTGTGTGCCTGAATTATTTCACTCAACATAATGCCATCCAGGTTCATCCATATTGTTGCAATTGACAGAATTTCCTTTGGTTTTATGACTGAATGGTTTTCCAATGGGGCTATACAGCACATTTAAAAAATCCACCTCTCTGTTGATGAAGACGGGTTGTTTACATGTCTTGGCTATTCTGAATAATGCTGCAACTACAACATATTGCAGATATCTCTTTGGTATACTGAGTTCAATTCCTTCAGGTATATAACAAGTAGTGGGATTGCTGGATCATATGTTAATTCTACTTTTAGTTTTTTAAGGCACCTCCATAGAGTTTTCCAAAATGGTTGTACTAATACGCAATGCCACCAACAGTATGTAGGGGTTCTCTTTTCTCTACATACCCCCAACATTTATCTGTCATAGTTTTGTTAATGACTATTCTAACAGGTATGAGGTGATATCTCAGTATAATTATAATTCGCACTTTTCTGATTATTAGTAATGTTGAACACTTTTTTCATATACCTATTGGTCATTTGTATGTCTTCTTTTGAGAAATATTTGTTCAAGTCCTTTGCCCATTTTTAAATGTTTACTTTCTTTCTTGTTACTGAGTAGTATGAGTTTCTTGTATATTTTGGATATTAATCCCTCATCTGATATATAATTTTCAAGCATTTTCTCCTATTTTATGGGTTATCTCTTTACTCTGTTGTTTCCTCTGCTATGCTTTTTAATTTGATGAAATTCCATGATCTATCTTTGCTTTGGTTGTTCACACTTTGGGAGTTGTATCCAGGAAATCTCTGCCTATATCAAAGTTATAGAGTTTTCTCTTAATCATTTTATAGTTTAAGGTTTTGTGTTAATTTCTTTAATCCATTTTGAGTTGATTCTTGTATGAGGACTGACATAATGGTTCATTGTCATCCTTCCATATGTGGATATCCAGTTTTCTCAATATCATTTACCAAAGAGAGTATCTTTTCTCCATTGTGCATTCTTGGCATATGGATCAAAAAAAAAATCAACCAATTGTAGATGTGTGGACTTATTTCTGGGTACTCTATCTTATTCTATTGGTTGATGTGTCTGTTTTCATGCCAGAACCAGGCTGTGTAGATTACCATATCTTCGTAATATTTTTTGAAATCTAGTATTATACCTCCAGCTTTGTTCTATTTAAGATTGCTTTGCTATTTGGGATGTTTTGTGCTTCCATACAAATTTTAAAATTACTTTTTATAATTTTTTGAAAACTGCTATTGAAATTTAGATAGGAGTTACACAATATCTGTGGATTGTTTTGGATAGTGTGGACATTTCAACAATATTAATTCTTCTAATCCATGAGTATAGGTTTTATGATTTGCATATGAGGTATTTCCCCCATCAAAAGCTCATATATTAATGCAGGAGGAAAAATTATTTGATTATGAGAGCTATAACCTAATCAGTGGATTAATCTACATGATGAACCAATAATTTGAATGGGTTACTGGGTAATAACTAGGGAGGTGGGACATGACTGGAGGAAATGGGTCACTGTGGGCATGACTTGGGGATTATATATATTTTCCCTGGTTCCTTGTACTATTTATCTGATTCCTGGCTGCCAAGAGCTAAACATCTTTCCTTCACCACATCCGGCTACCATGATGTTCTGCCTCACCTTGGACCCAGAGTAATGGAGTTGCCCAACCATGGACTAAGATCTCTGAAACCATGAACTCAAAATAAACTTTTTCTTCTATGAGTTGTTTTTGTCAGGTATTTTGGTCATTGTGAAAGCAAGTTAAATAACACAACAGGTATCTTTCCATTAATTTATGTCATCATCAGTTTCTTTCATCAATGTTTTGTAGTTTTTAGTATATAGAGCTTTCACTTTCTTGACTAAATTTACCCCTACAAATTTCGTTTTACTGCAATTTTAAATAGAATTGTTTTCTTAATTTATTTTTCAGATAGTTCTTTTTCAGTGTATAGAAATGCCATTGATTTCTTTTTTTTATGTTTACTTGTATCCTGCAAATTTACTGAATTCATTATCGTTCTAATAGTTTTTTGGTGGAATCTTTAGGGCTTCTATATATAAGATTATATTGTGTGCAAAAAGAGACAATTTTATTTCATATTTTCTTATATGAATGCCTTTTCTTCATGTTGTATAATTGCCATAGACAGGACTTCCAGTACTGTGTTGAACAGAAGTAGAGAAGGTGAGCATCCTTCTGGTCTTGGAGGAAAAAACCAACTTTTCACCACTGAGCATGATGCTAGTGGAGAGGTTGTCATACATGGTGCTTATCCTGTTGAATTATATTTCTTCTATACCAGATTTGTTGAGAGGGAATTTGGTTTATTATAATAGGATGTTGAATTTACTAATACTTCTTTTATCATCTATTGAGATGATCATATAGTTTTTGTCCTTTGTTCTGTTCTATGGTGAAACACAATTATGATTTGCATGTATTAAACCAACCTTGCATCCCTCAGGGATGAATGATACTTTTATTATATTTTTGAATACAATTTCTTACTATTTTATTGAGGATTTTTGTGTCTATGTGATACTGACCTGTAGTTTACTTTTCTTGTAGTATTTTTTGCCTGGCTTTTGAACTATTTTGGTTGGTTTCATAAAATTTTTTTTGAAGTACTCCTTTTTCTTCAGTTTTTTAGGAGAGTTTAGGATAGATTGATATTAATTCTCCTTTAAATGTTTGGTAAAATGCAGCCACTAAGCCATTTTTTCTTTGTAGAATTTCACTTACTGATTCAACCTCTTTACACATTATTGTCCTGTTCTTATTTCCCACTTCTTCATAATTTAGTCTTAGCAAGTTATATGTTTCCATGAATTTATCCATTTTGCTAAGTTGTCCAATCTGTTAGCATTTAATCATTCACAAGTGTCTTTTGTGAGCCTTTGTAATTCTGTGTTATCTGAGTTGGTGTCTCCTCTTTCACTTCCAAATTTGAGTCTGCCCTCTTTTTTAGAGTAGCTAAGGTTTATTGATTTTGTTTATCTTTACAAAAAGCCAACTCTTAATTTCATTGTGCCCTCTTTTTATTTTTGAACTGAGAATTAAACCCAGGGACCCTTGACTGCTGAGTTACATCTCCAGTCCCCTTCCCCCTTTTTTTAAAAATTTTGAGACAGGGTCTTATTAAATCGCCCAGACTGGCCATGAACTTGTGAATCCCCTGCCTCAGCCTCTTGAGTTGCTGGGATTATAGGTGTGCACCACCACACTTGACCTACGCTTGTGTTGTTTAGATTAAAAGTTTTAGGAAACTCTGCTTTTAGTGAAGAGATAGGAAAAAATTAAATAATTTAAAAAGCTCTATTAAGAACAGGGCTTCTACAAAAAATAAAGACACTTTTGTCTTATGTACCAGTACAATTGACTTTATAGGCTACATTTATTTTTGTGGAAAGCAATGAAAATATCTTTAATATTATAAATTGGTTGTTTAATTTCTGGTTTTCCTGACACAGAAGGAGTATTGCTGCCCCTCTATCTGTAGGGAGATAGAATTTGTCCTAGAAGCCCCCATGGATAACAAAATCTGCAGATACTCAAGTCCCTTCTAGAAAAATAGTTTAGCATGTGCATATAACCTACATACATCCTCCTATACATATTAAATCATATCTAGATTACTTACAACCCTTCATATATTGTGGCTGTTATGTAAATAGTTATACTTTGTTGCTTAAGGAATGATGGCAAAAACAATCTCTGCATATTCTATATAGAAGGATTTTTTTCCCTCCAGAATTATATTTTCATTCTATAGTTGGTTGAGTCCATGGATGTGGAAATCATAGATAGAGAACGTTGAATGTATTTGTTTTTAGCAAACATTGTTAAGAATATGCTTAGAAAAGATCAGCACGAATCATATGGTGGCAAATGGGCCAAAAACTCTATGCAGATTAAAGGAGAATGGATAATATAAAATTTATAGAGTAAGAAGGCTGACATGCTAGGGGCTTAATACTCCCTTTGTCTTGGTGACCACATTGGAAGGCTCTGTGTGTGTTTTTTGCTGTACAGATTCATACATTCAACATATACATGTTGAGCCCAACTTTCTCCCAGGCACTGTTCTGGATACCTGATATATATCAGGATGAAGATGCCTGAGCTTGTGGACCTACACTCTTGGCAGTGGAATATAGGAGACAACAAAAAGTATAGAGAACATGTAAGTACTATTGAATGTTGGAGGAATATAAGAACTAGAAAACAAAAAGAAAATGTGACATAGTAAGGAGGGAGTGGAGAGTTTCTAAGTGTTCAAAAGAGGCCTTATTGAGAAAATGACATTTGAGTATAGAATTAAAAGAAAGTGAAGGAGTTACTACACAGAGAAAGAACATTCCAGGAAGACACAAGAAGACCTAATGAAAGCATAAAAATGCAAGACTGGTTGAAATTTAGGCACAGGAGGTAATGTGGTTAGAGTAAGTATGAATCCAATAGCACCTTTTACTATCATGTTAGATTTTGACTCTTACTCTAAGTGAAATGATGAGTCACTAGAGGGCTTTGAGCAGAGGAGTTACATGATGTGATTGATATTTAAGAGGATTTCTCTGTTGTTTACAGTGCTGTGTATACACTGGGGAGCAAGGGAAAGAGAGGGACCATTCACCTCCCAATAGCCCATCAAATTATGAATCCATCAATGAATTAACCCACCGATGAGGTTAGAGCCCTCATGATCCAATCAGCTTCAAAAGGCCTCACCTCTGATGTTGTTGCCTTGGTGGGCCAAGCCTTCCACACATGAGCTTTTTTTGGGGACATTTCAGATTCAAATCAATAATGTATACCAACTGAAATGTAGGTGGGGTTGACATCTCAATGTTGCATCTAGTACCTTTGTTTTTGTATTCAGGACTTAATAATTCAACTGAATGTCACACCTGAGTCATAGTATTGATCCCCTAAGCCAGCTCAGTTCCTTCTTTCCCTGCAAAATGTTTCTGAGTTGGGTGGGAATTTCATGCACCAGAATCCAGTGGAGGAAAACTTCCGGGGACTGTTCTTTTGAAAAAAATTCCATCTATTAGAAAGTTAAGTATCCCTTGAGGTTATGTTTTAAAACTTTGCTCCTCAAAGGTAGAGATGAGTGAATGAAGTGAAGCAGGGAAGGGAAAGTGTTTCCAGATATCGGAACAATATATCCAATTTTTTGGTCATACTCCAGAACAGGTCAATATTTGTTTTAATAAGTAACCAATGCATTAATTGTCTTTCAATGGATAAAACTGACCCTTAAGTAAGGTAGAGCTTTTGTAATCTGGACATGGAAACTTACCTTGGACTAGAGAGCACTCTCACAATATAATTATCAGATAAGGAAGACAGTCTTCATACAACTGACCATCTCTTTCCAAAACAACTAGGAAACTAGAACAAATACATGAAACAACCGTTTTTAAACATTGAACATTAGGCCGTGTAGGCCTAAGAGAAGGGAAACAGATGAAGCGAGTTGTTAGCTTTCTGCCTGGAGGCATTTCTGGATCATAGTACAGACAAGGGATCCGGTGAGAATACAGTGGTTTCAGTTTATTGAGAAGAGAAAGATTAGAGTGGAGGGAGGATGAGGTGGCTAGATTTAGCAGGATAAATAGCAGAAAAATAAATCCAGAAATTTATATAGTAATTATTTTATTTCTGTTGTATTAAGCCACAAATAAGTTTACAAAGGAAAAACAAAAATGCTGGAGAATTCCCATAACTTATACCAGCCAGCCTGAGAGACATTAAAATTTCAACCAACCAGAGGGAAGAGTCCTTACTAAATATTCAGGGTATTCAAAAGAGACTCAATAAGGGTCATGTCACAGTAGTAGGTCTCAACCAGACTAACCCTAGCAGAATTTAAAAACAAACTTCAAAATGATTAAGGTGATTTAAAAGTAATTTAACTACCTGACAGAAAAATGGCTAATACTTTTTAAGGAACAAAATAAAACCTGGAACTCAACTACATAAAATTCAAAATGTCTAGTACATGATTTTAAAAATCATAAATATAAAGAGGCAAGAAAATGTGACTTTCTACCAGGAGGAAAAAGTCAGCTACTACAAATAGTCACATAAATAATCGAGATGGGAAATTAAAAAGCTAAGACTTTATAGATAGACTCAAGACTCTGAAGGAAAACATGAAATAATGAGGGGAAAAAGGTAAAAAGACCCAAATGAAAGATGTAAAGCTAAAAAATATAGGGTCAGAAATTTTAAAAAGTCACTGGATGGGATTAAGTTAGGAGAATATAGCAGGAAAGGAGATCAGTGAACTTGATGACATAGCAATATATATTATCCAAAATGAAGCATAGAGGCCAAATCATCTGAAAAAAAAAATAGCACAGTCTCAGTGACCAATGGAACAATATTTATTTTAAAAATCCTAAAATATGTCAGCAGAGCCACAGAAGGAAAGAAGAGGGGGAAAATTGAAGTATCTGAATAAAGAAAGGCTTAAAATTTTGTAAATTTGATGCAAATTATAAATAGTTCCAACAAGCTCAATGAACCACAAAGAGGATGATTACAAAGAGACTCACACTAAGGCATATCAAAATCAAATGACTGAAAATCAGGATGGAAGATAAGGAAACAAAAACAAAAACACACATTAAGTTCAGAAAACAATGAATTTCTCTCAACTTCCCATCAAAAACAAGGGAGGCCACAGGAAACTCTTTAAAATTCAAAAGTAAAATTTGCTCAATCTAGAGTTCTACACACAGTTAAGAGGTCTTCTTTAGATAAAGGCAAAGTAAAGTCATGTTTAGATGAAAGTTGAAATAAATCTGTCACCAACAGACCTGTATTAGCAGTTAACCTCAAGGGGAGGGAATAAATTGTTACTGGGAAAGGCTACAGGAGAGACTTGTGAAATACCATAATGCTCTACTTCTTGGTCTGTGCGTTCACTTCACAAATGTTTATGAGGTATTACATGCATGTGTTATCTCTTTTATATATAATATTAAATTTTAGATACTTGCAAAAATGTGAGTTTAAAATAAAAGACGTCTGAGTCCCACATATTCTTCATAGATGTGAATGTGGTGGCATCTACCTACACAGCAGAAGGATGAAGGCCCCAAGAGAGGTGGCACTGTGAGCTGACAGGACTTGTGTCTAAGAGGATTTAACGATGTGTATGTGTCACACTAGACTTGGACTGCCTATTTCCAGGCTTTATTTTGAAAAAGAAATAGTCTGCATTATAATTTTTTAAAAAAGAAAGTGTTGTGGTTTAAATATGAAGTATCTTCCCAAAGCTCCTCTGTGAATGCAGAGGTAAAATGGTTGGATTATGAGAGTTATAACCTAATCAGTGGATGGATTAATACTTTGAATGAACTAACTGGGTGGTAACTGTTGGTAGGTGGGTTGTGACTTAAGGAAGTGGGTCACTGCAGGGCATGCCTTTGGAGTTTATATTTTGTCACTCTCTCTGCTGCTGTGAGAAGAGGGACTTCCCTCCTCCACACCTTTCTGCTCTGATGCTCTCCACTTTATCTCAGGCCCAGAGCCATACAGTTGGCTGACTGTGGACCAAACCTCTGGAAATATGAGCTCAAAGTGAACTTTTCCTCCTCTAAATTGTTCTGGTGGAGTATTTTGGTCACAGCAATGAATACCTAATAAACACAGAAAAGTAGATTGGATTCTCAGGCAGTGCATGTAAAGAAGTGATTATAATGATTGGTCATGGAATATAAATTGAGTAAGGGGAAAAGAGAGGATGTCAAAGGAACAGAATAAAAGTAGAAGGATCTAGGATCTAGGCTTGGGTTGTGGCTCAGAGGTAGAGCGCACTCCTAGCATGCATGAGGTCCTGGGTTCAATCCTCAGCACCACATAAAAATAAAATAAAGGTATTGTATTCACCTACAATAAATATATATTATATATATATAATATATATTTATATATTTACATATATATAAAGTAGAAGGATGAATAAATTGTCTAGATGATATTATGGGAATGTTGAAACTGAGGCTATAGAGGGAATAAGGTGGAAAAATATGGTTGTCAGGAAACAGAATGCATGAAACTAAGAATATGAAAGGATTAGTAGGTATTAGTAATGATGAGGTTAATAGTAAGGACCACAGGAGTGGAATTTCCATTAAAAATGGGTATTTACAGAAATGATACGTAATTGAGAGCCATAAATCTACAAACATGAAATTTTAACTATCATCTGAGAACAGGTACCAAATACCCTTTTTCACCTACATGACTGCTGATTATCTTATAGGTGTTACTTCTAACAGCGATTCCCACCTGACTTCTACTTTCCATCTTAGCCTCCAGGTCAGTGGTGGGCCATCTTCCAATTTTGACTTCCTTGTAATGATTTGAGTGATGAGCTTGACAAAGAAATATAAGAACAAAATTCTATTAACGAAATTTTTAACTGAGATATTGGCAAAATAAAATTATTTTCAGAAAGAGAAAAGACAGAAATGGAAGTAGCTTTTGAAAGCTCTTTGGGGGCAATCATAGTTCCAATTAGACCCACAGGCTTTCACCCCAGTAAACACGTAGCCAACCATTCAAACACTGTGTCACCAAGGACATGCTCATCATTTTAGCTAAGTGGTGCAGAGTGACTCCTCTCTAACTGCAGGTCACTGTGACTTTTTGTCTGAGAAATTGATGGATTGCTAACATTGGCCGAAACGGGCAAATGCTGGTGTCATGTACATCTTTGTCAAGAGTTGCTGACATTCTCCACTTTCAAAATAATTATCCATAGATTTCCTCAGGATTTGTGTGTGTGTGTGTCTGTGTGTGTGTGTGTGTGTGTGTGTGTTCTAAGTGAATTAACAACATAATGCAATGGGATCCTATGATAGGATGAGAAATGAGCAGAATTAACTTACTTGAGAATTTAACAAATAATGGATTTCAGATTGAGTTAATCCATGTACTAAAGATTATGATTCTAATGCCTCTATAAACGTTTTTCTTTTTAATCCACCAAAGTAGTGTAAGCTGTATAAAGTGACATATGGGGCCTCTTTTAGTAGCCCATGGGTAGTTCCTTCAAATGTGAACAATATAAAATCTACTTTCCTTATGAAATTGCTCAAATTTAATGTTCTCTGTGAATCCTTCTGTGACTATTCCAGTTTTAGTGTTCTCTCATTTGAGCATCAATAATGCTGCCACACAGTTATTTTTAGTTTCATTCTGCCTTGCTTTTTATCTAATTGTCTAGTTTTCAAACTTGCTCTCTAGTTGTTTTAGTTTTATATCTCTAACTTGAAGCTTGTCTCCCTAAAGTCACAGCAGCATCTAATTCTAGCTAGCCACGTGATTGCAATTCAAAATGTATTTAATTTACTGATTAGAAATCTATTAAAGAATTCTATATCATGTACAATCAGAAGAATGAGAAGTTATACTCCATTTATGTATGATGTGTCAAAATGCATTCTACTGTCATGTATAACTATTTAGAACAAATAAAAAACTTTTTAAAAAAGTTCACCCCCAGAAAAGAGTTGAGAATAGAATAATGGTTACCAGAAGCAGAGGAGAGTAGGAGGTTAGGGAGAAATGGAGAGAGGTTGACCACTGTGTGCTAAGCTGCAGTTAGAAGCGAGAAGATCTGGTGTGCTATTCACTGTAGGGTGATTATAGATGACAATATTGTATTGCATATTTCACAAAGCTAGAAGAAATAATTTTGGAAGATTTTTACCATAAATAAATTAGGCATTTGAGGAGACAGATATGTATAAACATTATGCAGTGTATAAATGTATAAAAACATTTTGTGCTATCATGTTAATGTTTAAAATTTTATATTTTATGTTCAGTTAAAAATAAACTTAAAAAAATGTATTCTTTTCTTCTTCCTACCATATATATTCACCACTTCACCTTATAACATGAAGTAATTTTTTAATATCTTTCCCCCCGTCCTTTACTTGAAGGCAAAGTGTTTGTCTATTTTATACATCACTACATGTTCAACGTCTAAAAAATGCTATGTAAGTAATTTTTTTATCAGTTCTTTAATTATTTTTTTATTTTTTATTTAGCTTTTAATTCTTTACAGACTGCATTTTGATTCATTGTACACAAATGGGGTACATCATTTTGTTTCTATGGTTGTACATGATATAGATTCATACACTCGTGTAATCATACATGTACATAGGGTAATGATGTCTATCTCATTCCACCATTTCTCATACCCCTCTCCCTCTCCTTTCCTTCTACATATTCTAAAGTTCCCGCATTATTCTCTCATTCCCCACCTCCCACCCCCATTATATATTATTCTCCACTCATCAGGGAAAACATTTGGCCTTTGGTTTTTTTGGGCTTGGCTTATTTCACTTAGCATGATATTCTCCAATTCCTTCCATTTATTTGCAAATGCCATAATATTTTTCTTCTTTATGGCTGAATAGTATTCCACTGTGTACATATACTAAGTTTCTTTATCCATTCATCTGTTGAAGGAC